>NC_051240.1:648750-950000 GCF_015220715.1 Pygocentrus nattereri
CGTTAACTGAGCTTTATCTGTCAGTTGGGAGCTACAAAGTATTGACAGCTTACAAGCAACATAGACAAACAGCCACATTTTAGGCATATATTTTAATACAGTTTAATTGGCTTTCACAAAAAGACTATTACTAATTTGTTAATTGCAATTATGCATTTTATCAATTGTAATTGTATTTGTCAATTATTCATTAGCTGAATATTTTTGATCTTCAGGAGCTTAAAATCTTAAAATTATTAAAATATTAAAAAAAGGAAATTAATTTCATGAAACAAATTGAGAAAAGAGAAAGAGAAAAGATCAGTGATTAAGTTCAGAAGGTGAATGTAACCAGTTTAAAAATCTGTGGTTGATTTTCCAGTTTTGTATTTGCTAAACTGGTTAAATTGATTGAGGTGAAATGAAACTGACCTCACGTTGGGTTGTTCGTTAAAGAAAGTGCAACCCCATTTCTAAAAAGATGGGATGCTGTGCAAAATGTAAATAAAAACAAAATGCAATGATGCGCAAATCAATTAAACCCTATATTTCACTGAAAAACGAACAAAGACAACATATTAAATGTTAAAACTGAGAAATTGTCATTTTTTTATAAATATGCCCGTTTTGAATTTGATGCCAGCAACATGTTGGGACAGAGTCTTTCAGAAGTAAAGATGGGAAGGGGTTCACTACTCTGAAACTACATTAGCAAATAGTGCAGCAATCTTTCTCAGTGTAAAATAGCAAAACACTTCATCATTTACTTCATATAATTGAAAGAGTCAGAGAAATCTCTGTATGCAAGGGACAAGGCAACCACACCAGCATTGGCTAGTCATGAGCTTCTGGCGCTCAGGCAGCACTGCATTTAAAAACCAATGTGATTCTATAGTGGAAATCATTGCATGGGCTCAGGAACACTTTCAGAAACCATTGACTCTGAACACAATATTTGATTTGTCTTTCTACTATATCATTGCATTCTATTTTTATTTACATTTTGCACAGCATCCCAACTTTTTTGAAAACAGAGCTGTAAGTTTTTTTTTTTTTTGTTTGTTCATTTCTCCTAGATGTTGAGGCATCTCCAGCCAGTAAGAATCCCCAGGAAGTGCGCAACTATGTGCGACAGCTGTCTGTGATCGACAACCAGAGGACCCTGTCCCAACTCTCCTTCAGACTGGAGCCAAGACGAACCTAAGAGCCAAAATGCTCAGTGATCCCACTCTTCTCTACAGTATCTACATATTTCTTTCTTTTTTTTCTCATGCTCTCTCTGATACATATCTCTTACTGTCATTCTGACACACAGAAACACTCATCCATAGCCAGAAGTGGGTAGCGTAGCATAGCCTAAACCAAAACCTTACTTAAAGTGGGGTACCAGTGATTTTTCAGAATGTTCTTGTAATTCAGTTGTTGAGATGCAAAGAAATTCATGCAGAGTTCAATGTAAAATGCTGCATTGTAGAAAAATGTACTAACTCCTTACATTGGTGGGTAAAGGTGCCAGAGGTCACAATGTCTGCAACATAAATGTAGCCATTTTATTTACTATCCAAAATGACCAGTGACCCTACATGTCTTCTGAGTTTTTATATGTGATTTTGATGATGGTAAAATAGTGGAAAATCTGAAAATATTTTTTTGGGCACTGCATCGCCCTGTATTGCCCTACCTCTCAACCTTTAAATGTATTAAAAATAAATGTTTTAGACAAAACTGTACCTCAAAACAATCATGAAACAATGTCTCAGGCATCAGGCAGCATCTGTAAAAAATTCACTCTTCAGACATTTGTTTCTCCAAAGCGTTGTGGCTGTGTACGTTTCTCTAGAATGCAGCATTTCATACTAAACTACTCTTGTGCAGTAGTTTTGAAAAATCTGTGAATTCCCCTTTAAGTACTGAGTTCCATAAAGAACTGCAGCCAAGATTAGTTCACCCAGCATCTATATGAAGCAAATATTGTTAGCTGCTATTCTTCTCTTTGATACAATCTTGTCTAAAATAAACTAGCAAACCTCTAAAGAGGTCCTTTTAAGCAACAGTAAAGGAGTATAGGTGCTGTCAGTAATGGAGTAAAATGAAAAAGTTATTGACTGAAAGTTTGCATGTATGAAATGAAAGGAATGACTAAAATGCAGTTGACTAAAATGTATGCTACTATCTTCTCAAGAAAGTTTAAAAATACCCAGCAAAATACAAATCCAACATCATTTATATGAGTACAGGTAACCAAGTAAATGGAACTAGTCACCTTTGTCCATAGCTTGCATACAGTGTCCACCATTAGTAAATCGAAGCTATAAGCTGCAAAAACTGTTGAATACTTACTGTGTGTGCTACCACTGCCAACTGATCTGTGTGTATGTATGTATAAGGGCATTCATTTGTGTCCAGATTTACGTTTTAAAATATGTGTATGCTGGAGGAGACCTGTGTGTTTGTATATTCGAATGCAGAACTTTGAACACCCCTCGTTAAATGACATGTATTGATTATGATGTTGTAAATGAAAATAAGTTAAAACATTTCTATTATTTGGCAAGCTTACACAAAAAAACCAAATATATATAACAGCATTTATAGGGGTCCAAGCACTGTCAGCCTTCATTAGCACAATAAGTCTCCATTACCATTAAGTTATTCATTCATTTTCAGTGTCTTACAAAGCCCTCAAGATACAAACCTCACATTGCTTTGAATTGCTTCGGTAAGGACAGCTCCGGTGGGATTTGAACCTGAGCACCTTCTGATTGGAAGGGAGATTTTTTTTCATGGTGAGCCACAAGTGGCCTATGGCAACATTTACATTTTTCAGACAGTTTATTGGTAAAGAGCAATAAGCAACCAAACACCATTTCCTTTCATTTTTTAATATAATAGATCCTCTGTTTATCATTCTGTACAAATGTTTCAAATTCATCCATCCATCCATCAAATTTTGAGATGATTTGATAAAAACTAAAGTAATGGCGCCACCACATGGCCAACTGAGGTCAAATTTTATAGGATATTAGAAAATGTCTGTGTGGACATATTATTCAATTTGTGTGATGATTTGTGTGATGAAATGTAAAATGTTGCTCTAAGGCACTGCCAGCAGGCCAGTTGATCTCAATTTGTTTGCTGGAGTAGTGGGTCCAAAACTACACCTATGCACCAAATTTGGTGTCTGGATCACTTACAGAGTCTACCCCCCAGTGTCATTAGGGCTCCATGCTCCTACAGTGCTTCGACCCGTAATGAAATATAAAATGTCATAACTTTTTCCAAGCCCACATTTTATGTTCATTTTGCCAATATGTTAAATTAAAAAATAAACACTAATTGCTATTAAATGAGCAGAAGTAAAATTTAAGTGTACTTACTTTCACTCAGTCAGAAAACATGTAATTTGACCAGTAATCCCAAAATTTTGTGTATGTGTATTTACTCCATACAAATTATTACTGCCAGTCATATCTACAGATATGTAGATATCTAGTCATTTGCTGGCATTCAAAGAGCTGATATTCAGTGCCGAATGACGCATTTAGTGTGTGTGTGTGTGTGTGTGTGTGTGTGTGTGTGTGTGTATTAGTGTCCTTAGATTCAACACAAAGTGTGCTAAAACAATCTGAATATGCCTTGTACTTTGAAAAGGCAGTCAAGTCATTACTATAATAGACCATTACAGTACAGTGTAATCCTATTTTCAGTACTTATGAAACATCTGTATGTCCCTCAGAACATTACCTAGTCATAGAAGGTTTTTGAAGGTCTTTAAATATTACTTAACCGAGTTGAGCGAGGCCAGTGACTTAATGAAATATTGTGTGTGCAACTATGAAACATCACACTAATGATGCTTTGTTTAAATCTCCCAATCTTGTGTTCTTTTATTTGAAGCCTTTTATAGTGGGCTCCATCAGTATTTTTGCTCAAGGACTATTTTTATTGCTGGTATATTTCTGTGCTATCAATTTACCTCTTGCCATAGCCTGTAGCATTTTCAATGTCTTTTTGTATATTCAGACATATTTGAATATTTTTTTGGTTGACATCATTTTGTTAATTTATATTTTAATGAACCTCAGAATGCCTTGTTTGTTTTCATCCTGCCTTGGAGAAAGCATCTCTTAGAAGCTGTAGAGTTCTTTATCTGTTGGAATATGTTGGAATATGCCTCTACTTACACTGTATATAGTATAATCTAAATAAACGTATTGCTCAGTGTTTTCTGTCTGATCGCAACAGTTTCCTCTGGCACCAAGTTATCAGGGCCCCAAATGAAATGTGAATGCTCTGCAGCGCTCTCTGTGACTATGCACAAATGTTCTTCATCTGGTAAAACATAGTGGGCGTCCAGGAACGTAATGGGGTGGTGGTGTTATTTTAAACACATTGCATGATCATTAGTCATTGGTCATTACATATAACAGCTGTTCATTCATCTCATTTTTACATCTGCAGCACCACGGCCCTTGTCTTTGAGCTTCCTAGAACCTTGCGGTCTGAGGGCCCCTGAGGTCAGTTCAGTAATTGATTCAGGGGAGAAACTTAAGTGAAGGTATGAATACTGTTAGAATCGTACTCAATTAAAATTGTAGGCCGAGGATGTAGTTTAGTGAACGTCAATCGACATATAAAAATACGCAGTGCAGGCAGTCGAGCACTGAAGATCCAAGTAAAAATGCTAAAGTATTTTTTCCTGTTGCACATGTAATTAAGCAAGAGGACAAGTTTTCACTTTTAATAGTGCTTCAGTAAACTTAGATCTTCTATAATGCTACTTAGCCATAGTCAAAACGCACAATGAAGTATGTCATCCCTGCTTTGATTTAATGAGCTTTTGGGAATGCAACTCCCCTTAGTGCCCCAGTTCCATATGTGGCCGTGGTGCGGCGCTGTCGGCCTTTGAGTTTTATGGCGCACCGGGCTCCAGTCGCGTGTCCTGTTATGGAAGTGCAGTAACACGAGACAATAAGGCTCCGCGTTATTTTATGACGCGGGTTGTCCGGAGACCAACCGTTACTACAGGAGAGAAGGGAAAACACGAAGAACAGGTATGGAGACATTATTTTGTCGGCTTAGTTTACCATACAGACATTGAACCAAGTGGTTTAATTAACTTTAATAAACTAGTGGTCACCGCATATGTGTAATAAAACCTCGAGATGTCTTGGATGTCATGGAGTGGGTTAAGAGACGAGGCACGTTGGAGTTTAATCTCATCTAACCTGCGGGTGAATGCTCGAATTAATCCCAGCGGATCTGCTGGAAACTGGAAGGTGATGAGGAGGGCAAGAATGTTCCAGAAAATGTGTTGGCTGCATCTTTATTATGCCATATGCGCTGTTCGTGTGCTGAGTTACTTTGAATGTTTTTGTCCTTGAGAAAATGAGTGCACTGGGGAGCTGAGCTGGCCTGCAGGAGCTGCGTCTGCTCAGGAATATCTGAACGTGTGACACAGTGCACTCTGTTTTGCTCTGATGTCACCGTGCCAGCAGCCTCACTGATCATTTGTTGTTTTTAGTGGATGAGAACTTGATGTGTTAAAAGATAGGCCTGTGTGAGTGGGGGTCTTTGGGTGTTCATACCCTCCTATTTCTACAAATGTCCAGATGGGAAGTGTGGGGTAAACGGGGAAGTTCAACTGTTTTTTCCAAAATATCTGTATAATTCAGAGATATCATGAGATATAAACATAGCAGTTCAGAGTGGTCTGATCTGAAATTTACAGCGGTGGAGATAGACGTTCCGACTCCTGGTTCCTATGTCACTGTGAAGTTAGACCTCTGCATTTAACCCATCTGTGCAGTAAAACACCCACATACATGCACGCTAGTGAACACACTCACCAAGGGGCAGTGAGCACACTTTCCCGGAGCGGTGGGCAGCCCTATCCATGATGCCAGGGGAGTAATTGGGGGTTAGGTGTCTTGCTCAAGGGCACTTCAGTCATGGACTGTCAGCCAAGGGGATTGAACTGGCTGGTTCCCTAACCTCTAGCCTGCGACTGCGCCCTTTTATTTACTGTACAGAACGGCCCGTGTCTTTAGAGTAAACAGTCTTAGAATTTTTCTATCTAGCTTCGATAGTCTTAAAATAGTGGTAAACCTAAGGAACTAAGTTTACTTTGGGCTATTTTGCGCTCATTTAAAAAAGAAAAAATGGGACACTGAGCAGAATGTAAATAAAAATAGAATGCAACAATATACAAATTATGTAAACCATATTTTTAAAGGAGAATACTACAAAAACAGATGTTTAAATTGAGAAATGTTACTGTTTTTTTTTTTAAATATTGATTGATGCCAACAACATATTCCAAACAAGTTGGGAAGGATGCATGTTCACCCCTGTGTTTCATCACCTCTTCTTTTAGCAACCCTCTGTAAGCATTTGGGAACTGAGGAGACCAACTGTTGTACTTTTGGAACTGAAATGTTTTCCAGTTCTTATTTAATGTAGGATTTTACGATGAATATAGTTTGACATCGTCTTGCTGAAATAAGCAAAGCCTTCCCTGAAAACGACAGTGTCTGGATGACAATATGTTGTCAAAACATGTATATATCATTCAGCATTAATGGTGCCTTCAAAGATATGCAAGTCACCCATGCCATGTGCACTACTAATGGACCTCTATATCATGAATGCTGAATTTTGAACTGTGCGCTGATAACAAGCTGAGTGGTCATTAGCTCAGAGGACACAGTGTCCAAGACTTCCCCTCAGTCCATTTTAAATGAGCTCAGACCCAGAGAAGGGGCAGCATTTCTGGATCATGTTTATATATGGTTTCTTCTTTGTGTTTTAAAGTTTTAACTTGCATTTGTGGATGAACTGTTTTCACTGAGAGTGATTTTCAGAAGTTTTTCTGAGCCCATCTAATGATTTTACTACAAAATCATGTCTGTTTTATTACAGTGCCACCTGGGGGCCTAAAGATCACGGCCAGCAAATAATAGTTTTTGGCCTTGTCCCTTGCATAGAGAAATTTTTCCAGATTCTCTGAATCTTTTAATATTATAATGTACTACAAATTATAAAAAAAGCAAAAATTCTTTGCTATTTTATGTTGAGAAATGTTCTTCAATTGTTGGACTATTTGATTGTGCAGTCTTTCAGAGTGGTGAACCCCTCCTCATCTTTACTTCTGAAAGGCTCAGACTCTTTGGGATGCTTTTCATACCCTCTGTTATTGGCTTGTTGCCAATCAACCACCAAGAATCTTTTTTAGGATTATACAATTTTACCAGCCTTTTGCTGCTCCCATCCCAACTTTTATTGAATGTGTTGTTGGCATCAAATTCAAAATGGGCATATATTTTTCAAACAACCTTACTATTTCTGTGTTTCAATATTTGATATGTTGTGTTTGTTCTATTTTCAAATAAAAATATAGGGTTTTAATAATTTGCACATCATTGCATTTTGTTTTTATTCACATTTTGCACATAGTCCCAACATTTTCTGGAAATGGGGTTGTATTTCTCTGCCATGAATTGAATTCATAAAAACACATTTTAGGCCAAAAACCTATAACTATATTTCAGGCATCAGGCAACAGATTTGTGACCATTTAGTGTAACTGTCTGCTTTTAGAGGCAATAAATTAATTAGACGTCTGGTTCCTACCACTGACACTGTGAGTGAATTTGATTAGGCAGGTTTCTTCAGAACAGAGTGTCTCACATCATACCACTCTGAATGATGTTTGTTTCTAAATGCTTAAATTATACAGAAGTTTTGAAAAAAAAATAAAATAAACTAATGAAATTCCCTTTTAAGGTCTGTTTTATTGGTCCTCACTTGAAATGAGCTTTGCAAGAAAGCCCTGTCCTTGATGTTTAAACCTAGAACATTTTTGCATGTTTTTGGATATTGTCTGCTAGGGGTAGGTAGGTAACCCTAACCCTAACCTGTAGTGCCACATATAAAATAGGCCATAATAAACCCTACAGCTACAATGATTTTTGATCATTTTTATTCAGTGTTTCAAACTGCACTTTAGTCCAAATAGGCCATTATGCTCACCTTGTAATGAAATATTCAGTTAGTCAGTGTTCTTTAAGTACTGAGAATACCCACAACATGCTTAATATGACAAGTGTAATGTGACATAATCAATCATGAGTAAGATAAAAATATTGTCATATTGCCCACCTCTATTGTAGAGATTAGGGTAGATTCTTGTTAAAGTTAGGCCTCAGGTAAGGTTAGGGCAAGGTTAGATTTTAGCTTAGGATAAGACATCTAATTACATTAATATTTAACTGTTATCTGTTATGCTTTTGCCTTTATTGTGTTGTATAGCTTTGTGTGTATGTAAATGGTCTGCGAAGTAACAAAGCTCAAAGAACGTACCAGAAGAAGTAACTCTCTCACAAAAAAAACACTTTTTCTCAACTGCTAGAAATGTCTTGTTGGACTTTAAGCCATTTTCCTTTGTTATAAAATAAGGCAACACAACGCAATACAATGCATAACACAGTCATTATTGTCCACCTACCGGCAAACTTGGCACAACACAGTTTTGGAGCCACGTGGGGAAGATGCAGAACTGACCTTCAAGATTGGACTCTGGCTCAAAATGATTTGACAGAACCAATGCCATAGGAAAAATAGCTACACCAGTGTTTGCCTGATGCAGACTGCAAGACAGGGGTGGAAGGTGTAATTGACTGATCAGCACACTAGGCTTTCAGGGGGAAGATTTGAAGAAACAGGAGCTCTAACAGAGCATTTCAGATAGAGGGTGAATAGAGATGATGTTTTTGAAACATTAAAGCATCAAAGCGAAATATTTCTACAACTGTGAGGTGCCTAGGAACCAATCACATACCAATTGAAAGAGGTGGTTTTTGACTGTTATCGGAAGGTGGCTCCCTTCAGTCTGTGAGGAGACGGCGACCTGAGCAGGAATCGTTCTGCGTTCTTCACTTCAAAAAGAGGGAAACCGTCATAACTCTGCAATGTGGTTTTTGTTGGCAGTAAATCTCCAACAGCTCAGGGCATTCTTCGTTGGTTCCACTACACTGGATGATCTCCAAAATCTCATTGAAAGAGCCATAAGTACAGTGACAAACAACATGCTCAATTGAGTATTTGATGAATTTGACTATGGCATTGATGTTGTCCGTACAGCTGGAGGAGGTCATATTGAGCACTTTTAAATTACGTATTAAGCTTTATGTAATGATTTACAAGTGAAATAAGTCATTTTTAAATTGGATGAATCTTTTTCTGTATTATAACGTTTGCAGCCTTGAGTTTAGCACTTTATGGACAAACTTACAGGAAAATATAAAACTTTTGATATTTGGCCAAAATAGACTCTCAGCCACAACCACTTGGAGAAAATTAATTTTGGGAAACACTTGCAGCCATGCGGACCTTTTACGGGTAAGCTTGGACACCGCTGTTCTAGTCTAATAAGGAAGGTTGAGTGACTGAAGCTGCCTCTTCAGATGAGCTACTGTTAAGGTTAACTCTCATCATGGTTTTGTCATTTTATTTACTGATGATCAGGACAATGTACATCTGAATTATATGGTCCTCAGTACTTGAGGCTTTTCAGCATCTCAAATTCTAATAATTCTGACAAATTCACTGCAACTGCTGTTCTCACTGGATGTTTGTTCTAAGAGTTGTATCTGAATGTTTTCCTTTGCTTTAGTAGCACTGAGTGTTCATCAATTATTTCAATCATTATTTTGCAATTTTATTTTGCAGCCAGTTACCAAATAACAGCTGTTATTTAAAAGGCCAGTATCACAGTAATGCATGACCATACATGATATAGAGTACATGCAGCTTTATGTTGTAAAGGTGATGCATAAGGCAGAGGCAGTAACAGCAATGGGTCAAGTGGTCCTGGAGGCAGACAGACAGTCAAAACATGCTGTAAATCACACACGGAGGCCAGGTATTTCACACGGCTCTTCTTTGTACAGGGTCACATGTGCCACTAGTGTCAAAGCAAATCCCCATTCATTGAAGACTGAAATGGTTTCCTGTGGTTATTCGAGCTGATGCAAAATAATGGCACTGAATCACTGCCGTCACATTATATTTTATATATTTTATATATATATATACTTGTTTTTCACCTCCTTCCCTCCTTCTGCAGATTGTGGCATTTTGTGGTGGGGAGTATATGTCAGTATGAGATGTCGTCCCTCAGTGCAAGTTTCGTGCAGATACGTTTCGATGATGTCCACTTTTATGAGAACTGTGGTGGCGGGAGCTTCGGGAGTGTGTATCGGGCACGCTGGATCTCACAGGACAAAGAGGTGGCTGTCAAAAAGCTGCTGAAGATTGATAAAGAGGTGAGATAAATATGAACCTGCGCAAATTAACTGCAGTTCTTTGTTTCATTTTGGTGTTTAAGTTTGAGTTCCTCTTCAGTTGTTGTGGCCCGTCCTAAGATAAGCTCTTCTCATAAATACACATTTCTGGGCATCATGGGCATTCTAGAATGTTGAACCATAACAAATACAGATTAGAACTATGTTATAGAGGGTCTATTAAAAAAACAAAAACAAAAAAAAAACAACAACAACAGCCAGTGAATTTCAATCAGTCAACCATCTCTCATAAATGCATTGAGGTTGACCCTCATTTTCAATGCAAAGGGATTGAAAAGAAATCAAAATATAATTGAATCAGTTTAAACTGAAAAGTCTAAACAGAACCACTTAACCAACCAAGCAAATCGGAAAAAGAAATTCAGAGGACAATTATGAATGAATTAAGAAGAACAAGGATTAAAAAAAGAGAAAACAAGGATAAACAAGCATAAAAGAGGCAAATTAAGTAAAAGGATTGTATGAAGTAATAAAGTAAAATAAAACAGAATAAATTAAACAGTAATAGAACTAAGATCAAGTAAAAAAGATTTTAATTCATTCATTTAAGAAAAAGAAACTCAATTAAAACACACACAGGGTTGCTAGAGATTTAAAGTTTTAAATGATTGAGCGACACCAGTGAGCCGAGTTTTAAAGACTCCTGGGGTGAATCCCACCTTGCTGGTGTGGTATAGCTAAAAGTAGATTAGTAGATAGGTCAGTTAAAACTTCTGTTTATCTAACAGTGTGATCCATTCACTAGAGCAGGTCTGATAATTACTGTTACCATTATTTATAGCGATCATAGATGCTGTATAGCTGGAGAGTGATTTATAAATAAAGCTAAGCCAGTGTGTTTCCTGTTGTGCTGTTAGTGAGAACCATCCAACCTTTCCACCCAAGTGTTGTAAGGGTGATAGTATCAGTCTAGCAGTGTGGGATACTGGTGAATGCAAGGTTGCCTCCATGACTCTTTTTCTTGCATACAGACAAGACTTAATTCGATAAAGGAATCCAAGCTTCTGCCTCCACTTACTGACTAGTTTATTAATATTAGATTTTAATACAAGTTTTCATATACACTGTTTAGTAACAAGCAGCTGATTGGAAAAAATACTTTAAAACAGAGATCAGGCACGTCTGTAACTATTTCATGTACAGTTGTGTGCAAAAGTTTGAAATCCCCAATCAAATGACATTTTTTGTTGATTTTCTAAGTTAAATAAAATATATTTTTCAGAGAATATGTTTTTTGTCAAGTATGCCAGAGGGACAGAGGGAGTGCCTGGCTAATATGAGATGCTTTCCAATCACGGTTCTAGTTTCTCATGACTCCCTCATTCTCCCTCTCTGTCTATAAGGCAAATCGGAAGTGTCAAATTTAGTGTGTTTTTGCTGGCTCACAGCTTTCAGTAAGAGCCAGAGCCTCCCTCAGCAGGATGTTTGAGGATCACTGTGTTCTGCTGTTTACTGAACTTGAGCTGTTCCTGCTGGCCACTGCACTTATTCAGCTTTTCTGGTCACTGCTGTAGTCTCATTTGGAGTTGCCTTTTGTGAAGAGGTTACTGGTTCCAGTGCATAAATGATCATGATATTGCTCAACGAAGGTTTATTAGGCATCCTTTAATCGGTTGGTCAAGTGTTTACCTGATTGTCGTCCCCTTTATACAATTTGTTTCTTTTCTCATGTTCAGGCTGAGATTCTCAGTGTTCTGAGCCACAAAAACATCATTCAGTTTTACGGAGTGATTCTTGAGGCACCAAACTATGGCATTGTCACAGGTAACAAAAGTATGAATGTGACTAGGGAGTTCATTATGCAGCTGATTTCCCCACTTATTTGTGGAATCTTGGTTTCAGCATTTTGTGTGTATTTTTTAATCATTATGTTTATCTTTCTGCTCTGCTTCTGGCTGCACATGTTCTGCCTGCTCTCTGCTAGCCTTCAGTTCATAGTTCTATTTTTCTTATTTTCTAAAGTTGTGAGCTGCACACACTGATAAAACAGGTAGACCACAGATTTTCTATTGAGAACAAACGAAAATGACATTACGTCAGTCATCTGTCCAAAACTGCCATCCATCATGCTTTGGTTGTTGTGGGAAATGACCTTATACTACTATGCAAAAGCTCATTCTGATGTTCCATGACTCTTACACTCTAACACTAATATGTAGGGGTACTAAAAGTACTGATAGTACCCGTTTGTTGATTCACAATATTATTGTATAATACTGCACTAGCCACCAGTGGTGGACAAAGTACACAAATCATGTACTTGTGTTAAAGTGGAGATACCCAAGGTAAAATATATCTCCAGTAATATTAATAAGTAATTAATAGAATCCTCCCTTTAGACATCCACTTGAGTAAAAGTACAAAAGTATTTGCCTTCAAATGTATATAAGTATCAACAGTAAAAGTATTAAAAGATTAGAGTCATAATTATAATGTCCTATTACCATTTTTGTAACAAGACTCTATTTTCATTTTAGGTGAAAATACTCCCGTGTCACTCTTGGTAAACCAATCTTTTAATAGAATTTCATTAATTAGTCTGACACTGATGTCTATTAAAATTATTATAAGCACAAAATACTGAAGGCAAACTGAGTGGCTCTGAAATCACTTTTTACAAACAAGCAAAGTTTCAGTTTAAGATTTATTTGTAACTTAATAACAAGTTTAAGTTTAATAAAAACTTGCCTTGGTGGTCTAGTGGTTAGGATTTGGCTCTCACCGCCATGGCCCGGGTTCGATTCCTGGTCAGGGCACATCGTTTGGAGCAGTCATGGGCTGGAGGTTAGGGAACCAGCCTTGTGACCAAAAGATCACAGTTTCGAGCCTCAGAGCCGAAAGTACGTGACTGAGGTGTCTTTGAGCAAAGCACTTAATCCCCAACTGCTCCACAGATGCTGCGTATAGAGCTGCCCACTGCTCTGGGCAAGTGCCCCCTAGTGTGTGTGCTCACTAGTGTATATGTGGTGTTTCACTTCACAGATGAGTTAAATGCGGAGGTGAAATTTCCACGATGTGGGACTAATAAGGGTTTCTTAATCTTTAAACACAGATAAATGAGTTTTCCTTTACTATATTGCATCTGTAGATCTCTGTTCATAAACATAAACTAGTGTTTATGTATAAATGTATAAGTAATGTTTGTATAAATTCAGAAAAAAGACACATGACAGTTACAACTGCATATGTGTACATATTTCTATATTGTGGTCTAATTATACAAAACTTAGTTCCATCATTTATGTTGGCGTAGGCACTCCCAAAATTTTACGCTGCTGCACTGATGTTGAACTGTACAACAACGTTGTATGGCCAGTGTTAGTAAAAATGTTTTTATTTAGAAACCTAAAAAAGGCTAAATGTACATCTTCATATTTGGCATTGTGAACCAGTTTAAACATCAGCCTACAAATGGGACAATTGCTAAAATACTACAGTATTCAGTAGACCAGTCTGCTTCCCTCTCATCTTTAAAAAAAAAAACACCATTCTTTCTCTACAATAATATTCTCTTGAGGGCAGGGTCAGATGAAGAGAGCGCTCACAGAAATATCTAAATGTGTATGTGTCCTGCCTTCAAATTCACTTGGTTCTACATATTACCAAGTGATTATGTAATTACTGTTTGTTAGATAGTGATTGAGGTGTTACTGTCCTTCATTAGGAGTTAATTATGACCAGGAACAATATAAAATGAAACAATAATAACTCATTATCAATGACCAAGGAGTTTACATATGTACTGGGTGTTTAAATGTGCATAAGTTTTGGACTAAAGTTTCTTTTACATTATCAGATATTCTTAATAAAACCATTCGAAATACAGTACAAACTTTACTTTTGATTGACGACTCTGAATGTTATTTAAATTATGTTGAAAAATGTATCTGGCTGGCTGGTCTTATGCTGCAAAAAAAATGTTAGCTTGCGTTGGCAGCCTCCACATTCTCTGTGCTGGTGGCAACGGATCATCACCTTTGTGGATATTATTAATATGGAACTTTCAACTGCAAGGATCCGTGGAGCTAGTGGGAGGACCTCAAGCTCTTTGGAAAGTGCAGCTAATAAAATTAGCAAGTTATTGTGAAACCTGTATTGCATTAATTGATATGTCATACAGATTATTCATTTATTTATTGATGGTCAGGAACACTACAAAGTGAAGCACATGGTAACTCATTATTAATGAACTAGGGGTTATTGATGATCTAGAACAGTATTATGAAGTGAAACACATGATAACTCATTAGTAATGAATTAGGAGTTAATGATGATCAGGAACAGCATTATAAAGTGAAACACATGGTAACTCATTACTAATGACCTAGGAGTTAAAGATGATCAGGAACAGTATTATAAGGTAAAAAACATAAAGAAATTATGTACTGTAGTAGAAAAACCCTAAAGAAATTATGTACTGTAGTAGAACAATCCAAATGTGAAAACGTACCTGGGTTAGCTAGCTATATCACTGACAATAATACACCCAAATAAAATGATATCAAAACATGTCATTACTACTGAAGGAGAAGCTCTGAGAGCTGAGACCAATCACAGTATATTCTGATAGTACATTAGTTAAACATATTTCTGTTTCATATCTGAGGCACAATGTTTTACTGCCTATTAGCTTAACTTACATTAGCTAAATTAGCTAGCTAGCATGTGATTTTGATTTCATTTTATTTGGGTGTATTATTTTCAGTGATAGCTATCCCAGGGATGTTTTCACATTTGGACTGTTCCCTAATTAAAATGACTCAATAAACAACTTATTTACTTTTACTTTTTTCAGAATTTGTTCATTATTACTTTTTCTACTACAGTACATCATTGCTTTAGGGGTTTTTATTTCTAATTTATTGCTAATATACTTCTGTTTATAATACAGTTCCTGGTTATCATTAACTCCTAGTTAATCAATAGTGAGTTACCATGTGTTTCACTTTATAATACTGTTCCTGATCATCATTAACTCCTTGGTCATTAAGAATAAGTTACCATTGTTTCATTTTATGTTATTCCTGATCATTATTAACTCCTGATGAAGAACAGTAGCACCTCAATCATTATCTAATAGACAGTAAATAAGTAATCACTTGGTAATATGTAGAACCAAGTGAATTTGAAGGCAGGACACATAGACATTCAGATATGTCCATGAGCCCTCTTTTCAACTGAACTACTGTTCAGAATAGACACTGGCACATGTGCTCCTGCAGAAAAGAATGGTGTTTTTTTTCTAAAGATGAGAGGTAAGCAGACTGGTCTACTGAATACTGAAGTATTTTAGTATTTTAGTATTTTTGTCCCATTTGTAGGCTGATGTACAAATTGCTTCACACTACCAAATATGAAGATGTACATAAGGTTTTAAGGTTTCTAATCAAGAAAAAAACACATAAGGGACACAAGTCAGTGTCCCCAGCCTTGTTTCTATGAATAGAAATGGAGTTATAGAGACTGCACACTGTGTAGTGTATTTCACTGCTGTTAGAAGTGTTGGAATACACTCCATCAGTTAACAGTTCAATAGGAAGCTTGTCAGACTCAGCTATTGAGCAATTAATGTTGAATTGATCGGTAATTGATGAGTTATTCTAAGAAACCATAGTTACCAAGCAATTCGCTATAAGTTATTGTTTTGTTAGTAATGAACTACCATAATCATTAGTTCACTATTACCTACTGATTCGTTAACTAGTAGTCCATGGTAGTTAGGATTAGATAATTAAGTTTTAAATTTAATTAGTAAGTGTTAATGCATATATATATATATATATATATATATATATATATATATATATATATATATATATATATATGCTCTAATGATTTGTAAGGAAGAAAAAAATGAAATATAATCCATTTTTATAAACAATCATTTCTATCATGTTACATTATAAATAGAATATTTTGTAAAAAGCCATTTTAGGCCCAGCTGTCCAATAATGAAACAGCACTAGATTCTTGGACATGATGGTTGTTTGGGGGTGGTGATGGTGGTCCATGAAAGAGATCACTTTCACTAAAATGATAATTACACAAAATCATCCATCAAATTTTGGTCATTTAATACAAATAAAAATTCCAACTTTTAGATAGCTGCTACTTTTGTCTTTTGCTGAGTAATTTTGTTCATTCTTATAAAAGTGCTATACAGTGTCAGAAAAATCTAAATCAGCTCTATCTGTGATTACTTAACAATGTTATTACTCAGTAACATTCAGGCAGGTGTGTAACAAGTGAATACATTGTTTACCAATTGGGGAATGCCCAGATTGGCCAAATTTTTGCTTAAGCACACACATCGTCGAGCACATTTTTATCAGGTATTGAACAGGTCTTATTCAGGGTTATAGCAAAGTTGGTTTAGTTTGTGCTCGGATATGTTGAGAACAGAAGTGGAAAAAAGTGCAAAGACAGTGTACTTAAGTGAAAAAGAATACTGAATTAAAGTCTTACTCTAGTGGAAAAGTGAAAGTAAAAAAATATATTCTATAATTGTAATATTTATTTTTAGCATCAAGGTATAAGTATCTTCATTTAAATATGTGCGATGTCTTCTCAGGCAGTACTGATAAATTAGCTTAGCTGTTGGCACTTTCATTTTACATTGATATGAATTTGGTTGAATGCTTTAATAAAAAAATATAAAATTCACAGGATCTAATTGTGAGGCTGGCTGGTTTTTAAAATGTGTACTTTGTACTTTAAGGTTTAAATGAAAATGTAAGGAGTAAATGTTTTTTAAATTGAAAATGTGAGTAAGAGAACACGTCTTCAATTTCACACAAAGAGTGAACCTCAAATAAATGAACTGAAAAGTGAAAATGGCATTTTTTCACATAAATTACAGTTTTACATGTGTTCTTACACTGTAAAAAAATAAAATTCATGTGTTAGTAGGTTAACTAAAGAATTACTTTGAATGAATGATTTTGCTTGAATAAGACTAGTTCACATGATGTCTTTAGGTTGAACTGACACAGCATTTCTTATTTTTTAAATCTACTAAAATTACTGTAACATGGTTTATTTTTCATGTTTGCTGAGACACTTGGATTGGCTCTAACCCACTGGCTTACCCTGTTCTCCCCTACTATTTTTGTCTTTTCTATGCTATGCACACCTGACTAACTGCTCATGAAGGGTTGATAATTTCCTGAAGAGAGAGGCAACCGTTATAGTAAGCAGTGTTTGTCTCTTCACTAGGAGTTCTAAGTGATAAATAAGCACCAGTAATATTTCTCTCTTTGGTTTGGAAAGATATTTGTCTCTTCTCCGTTTCTACGCTTGTTTTGAGGACAGATCAAATGTGTGCATCTGTGCAGACTATGTTTGATCCTTGACACTGAACTACATCTGAATCTTACGCTTTGCGTTTGTGTATGTCTGTGTATGAAAGAATACGCCAGTGGAGGGTCGCTGTATGAGTATTTGTCTAGTCCAGACAGTGAAGATATGGACATGGGTCAAGTAATGATGTGGGCAATGGATATCGCTAAAGGTAGGGATGAGTGTGCATACTTCTGATTGAATTCTAATTCATGCATGTCAAACTAGAAACCTTCCAGCGCAAAGTGCTGTGAGTAGTAGCGTTTACCCTCATCTAACGCTATGAGTTCAGTTCGTGAAATCCTTGTTAATTACCTGGTGAGCTGGTGAGTGTTTAATGAGGCTGTATGCTAAAGTCTGCAGTGTTTTAGCCTGTGAATACTGGACCATGACAAATGTGTTCTAATGTAATGGGATTCGTATAATTGATGTGATTGTATTTTTTAGGAATGCATTATTTACATGCAGAAGCTCCAGTGAAAGTCATTCACAGGGATCTGAAATCACGGAATGGCAAGTTTTTTGTTAATATATGTGTAGATGTGTAATAGTGTGCACTCTATATGAAGGTACTTTGGGTGTATGGTTATAGGGGAAAAAATGGATTGGAACTTTCACATTATGTGGATGTTAATATAACATATTTTATTTGAAAAATGTCCTTTAAAGGGGAATTAAAATGATTTTTCAAAATGTCTGTATAGTCAAATCATTACAGTAAATGTAAAAATAAAACATAAGTGGCTCTTCTATAGTATTGCTCAAAACAACATCTTTATTATGTCTGTATATTTTCTATGGAGACTTTTCTATTATGGTTCATAAGCAGTAATGCAGTTAAATAAATGTTATGCCTTTTGCTAAATAAAGTTAGCATGCTGACTAAACAGTGAGCATGTTTCATACTCACACATTTTGAATGTAACAGCACCGCTCATAATCAACATCTCACTAGCCGTTATAGTGAGGCCCTCATGGGGAGCTCTTTTATCCACAGGCCACTGATTAGGAATATATACTATCAGATGTTCCAAGTTCCTCCCATCGACCCACCACCAATGAGAGGGGCAGTAGTAGGGGTTCGGTGCTTTGTGGATCGGGCAGTGTCCGAAGGCGTGGGCCTTGGCATTCTGATCCTCGGTTGCTGAAACTGGCTTTTGGAACTTGGAACGTTACCTCACTGGCGGGGAAGGAGCCTGAGTTGGTGCGCGAGGTTGAGAGATACCGGCTAGATATAGTCGGGCTCACCTCAACACACAGCTTGGGCTCTGGGTCCAATCTCCTTGAGAGGGGCTGGACTTTATTCTTTTCTGGAGTTGCCCATGGTGAGAGGCGGCGGGCAGGTGTGGGCTTTCTCATAGCCCCTCGACTCGGCGCCTGTATGTTGGGGTTTTCCCCGGTGGACGAGAGGATAGCTTCCCTACGCCTTCGGGTTGGGGAACGGGTCCTGACTGTTGTCTGTGCTTATGCACCGAACAGCAGTTCAGAATACCCAGCCTTCATAGAGTCCTCGGGAGGGGTGCTTGAAAGTGCTCCTCCTGGAGACTCTATTGTCCTACTGGGGGACTTCAACGCTCACGTGGGCAACAACAGTAAGATCTGGAGGGGTGTGATTGGGAGGAATGGCCTCTCTGATCTGAACCCGAGTGGTGTTCAGTTTTTGGACCTCTTCACAAACCACAGTTTGTCCATAACGAACACCATGTTTGAACACAAGGATGTCCATAAGTGCACATGGCACCAGGACACCCTAGGCCGCAGTTCAATGATTGACTTTGTAGTCGTGTCATCGGACTTGCGGCCATGTGTTTTGGACACTCGGGTAAAGAGAGGAGCTGAGCTGTCAACTGATCACCACCTGGTGGTGAGTTGGATCAGGTGGTGGGGGAAGATCCCGGTCAGACCAGGCAAACCCAAACGTATAGTGAGGGTTTGCTGGGAACATCTGGCAGAAGAACCTGTCAGATTGATCTGCAACTCACACCTCCGTCAGAACTTTGACCAGATATCGGGGGAGGTGGGGGACATTGACTCAGAATGGGCCATGTTCCGTTCCTCCATTGTTGAAGCGGCTGACTGTAGCTGTGGTCGCAAGGTAGTTGGTGCCTGTCGGGCGGTAATCCTCGAGCCCGGTGGTGGACACCCCAGGTGAGAAGGAGTTCTACTGGACATGGTTGGCCTGTAGGACACCAGAGGCAGCTGGAAGGTATCGACAGGCCAAGCGATCAGTCGTTCAGTCGTTGCCAAGGCAAAAACCCGGGTGTGGGAAGAGTTCGGTGAAGCCTTGGAAAGTGACTTTAAGTCGGCTCCGAAAAGATTCTGGCAAACCGTCAGGCGACTCAGAAGGGGTGTGCCACTAGCACTGTCTATAGTGGAGATGGTGTGCTGCTGACTTCGACTGAAGACGTCATTGGGCGGTGGAAGGAATACTTTGAGGACCTTCTCAATCCCACCAACACGTTCTCCAGTGAGGAGGCAGAGTCTGGGGACACAGGAATAGGCTTGTCCATTACTGAGGCCGAAGTTGCTAAGGTAGTTAAGAAGCTCCTTGGTGGCAAGGCTCCAGGGGTGGATGAGATCCGCCCTGAGTTCCTCAAGGCTCTGGATGTTGTGGGGCTGTCTTGGCTGACACGCCTTTTCAACATTGCGTGGACATCGGGGACGGTGCCACTGGATTGGCAGACTGGGGTGGTGGTGCCTCTTTTTAAAAAGGGGGACCGGAGGGTGTGTTCCAACTACAGGGGAATCACACTCCTCAGCCTCCCTGGTAAGGTCTATGCAGGGGTACTGGAGAAGAGAGGCCGGCTTATAGTCGAACCTCGGATTCAGGAGGAGCAGTGCGGGTTCCGCCCTGGTCGTGGAACACTGGACTAACTCTTTACCCTCTCCAGGATTCTGGAGGGTTCATGGGAGTTTGCCCAACCAGTCCACATGTGCTTTGTGGATTTGGAGAAGGCATTCGACTGTGTTCCCCGGGGTATTCTGTGGGAGGTGCTTCGGGAGTACGGGGTACATGGCTCTTTGCTATGAGCCATTCAGGCCCTGTACAAACAAAGCAAGAGTTTGGTTCGCATGGCCGGCAGTAAGTCAGACTTGTTCCCAGTGAGAGTTGGACTCCGTCAGGGCTGCCCTTTGTCACCGATTCTATTCATAATTTTTATGGATAGAATTTCTAGGCGCATTCAGGGGATGGAGGGTGTCCGGTTTGGTGACCTCAGGGTCACATCGCTGCTGTTTGCAGATGATGTGGTCCTATTGGGGACATCAGGCTATGAACTTCAGCTTTCACTGGATCGGTTTGCAGCCGAGTGTGAAGCTGCCGGGATGAGGATTAGTACCTCCAAATCCGAGGCCATGGTTCTCAGGCGGGAAAGGGTGGAGAGCCCTCTCTGGGTCGGCTCTTGCTCTTGCCTCAAGTGTAGGAGTTCAAGTATCTCGGGGTCTTGTTCACAAGTGATGGTACAAGGGAGCGGGAGATTGACAGGTGGATTGGTGCTGGGTCAGCAGTGATGCGGGCTCTTTACCGGTCTGTTGTGGTAAAGAAAGAGCTGAGCCATAAGGCAAGGCTCTCGATTTACCGGTCCATCTACGTTCCCACCGTCACCTATGGTCATGAGCTTTGGGTAATGACCGAAAGAACGAGATCGCGAATACAAGCGGCCGAAATGAGTTTCCTCC
The DNA here is from genome assembly GCF_015220715.1 of Pygocentrus nattereri. NCBI lineage: Eukaryota > Metazoa > Chordata > Actinopteri > Characiformes > Serrasalmidae > Pygocentrus > Pygocentrus nattereri. The sequence goes on from NC_051240.1 coordinate 670,110, forward strand.
GCAGGGTGGCTGGACTCTCCCTTAGAGATAGGGTGAGAAGTTCGGTCATCCGGGAGGGACTCAAAGTAGAGCCGCTGCTTTTCCACGTCGAGAGGAGCCAGTTGAGGTGGTTTGGGCATCTTGTTAGGATGCCTCCTGGACGCCTCCCTTGGGAGGTGTCACAGGCAAGTCCACCGGGGAGGAGACCCCGGGGAAGACCCAGGACACGCTGGCGTAACTATATCGTCCAGCTGGCCTGGGAGCGCCTTGGAATCCCTCCCAGGGAGCTAGTGGAAGTGGCTGGGGAAAGGGAGGTCTGGGCCTCATTGCTCAGGATGCTGCCCCAGCGACCCAAACCCCGGAGAAGCGGAAGATGATGGATGGATGGATGGATGGATGTTCCAAGTTATTCCAGTTTTGTAAATTACAAATTTAAAAAAGAGAGAGGGCAATGCAACATAGTTGTATTTCAAAAGTTAATATACTTTTATTTGTAATAAATAAGTTGTATGAAATTAATTACTAATATTCTGTTAGGAAATATCCTAGGTATGCAGGTATGTGTTTGTGATAGAAATATCATAGCTTTCTGAACTAACTCAGAGATTTCTTTTGTTTTTAGTGGTGTTAGCTGCTGACAACGTACTGAAGGTACATATTATTTTAGCAAAGTTCAAATCCTTTGAAATCTGTCTGTTGCGGCCATATGTTCTGTCATTTACAAATAGTATGCAAACGTTGTTGTGTGTATATTACTGTCTTCCACCCTACAAACTTTCCATATATTTCACTTTCCATCAGATCTGTGATTTCGGGGCATCTAAGTTCCTGTCTCACACCACACACATGTCGTTGGTGGGTACGTTCCCCTGGATGGCCCCAGAGGTGATCCAGAGCCTGCCTGTATCTGAAAACTGTGACACATACTCGTATGGTGTGGTGAGTACTTCGGTGTGCTTTGTGTGTGTGTCTGTGTGTGTGAGTGTCTGGGTGTGTGTGTGTGTGTGTGTGTGTGTGTGTGTGTGTGTGTGTGTGTGAGAGAGAGAGAGAGAGAGAGAGAGAGAGAGGGAGAGAGAGAGAGATGGCACTGATCTGATACCAAGCAATGCTTCGGCCATTATCAGCAGAAAATGCTGCATCAGATATCAGAGGGAAAGAATGAAGCTGATCTTGTAACAAATCTAGCACATCCTCACAGTGCTCATCTTAATGCTTCAATTAAAATGGTTCATTTTAAAGCTTAGCGGGTGAAGAAAAAGAGATCAATATCGGCTGATAATCTAAACAACAATATCGATATCCATGTCAGGAAAAAGTGGTATTGCGCCATCCCTAATGTGTGTAAGCCCCATGTCTGAGCATTAGGTTGTGTGCATATGTGCACATGTCCATCCATCCATTCATTTTCTAAGCCGCTTCTCTGTCAGGGTCACGGGGTGCTGGAGCCTATCCCAGCAGTCTTCGGGCAAAAGGCAGGATCCACCCTGGACAGGTCGCCAGTCAGACAGACACAGACATTCACACCTAGGGGCAATTTAGCACATCCAATTGGCCTGACTGCATGTCTTTGGACTGTGGGAGGAAACCGGAGGAAACCCATGCAGACACGGGGAGAACATGCAAACTCCACACAGAGAGGACCCTGGTCACCCAGCAGGGGAATCGATTCCAGACCCCCCTCGCTGTGAGGCAACAGCGCTACCCACCACGCCACTGTGCCGCCCTATGTGCACATGTTTATTGTCATATTGTCATATTGAAACTTCATCTTTGTGAAATGGTAACTTAATACCATTAAGTAAAACCAGACAAACCTCTTAACCTTTTGGTGCATTAATGTTAAAACAATTTCTGTTGAATTATGTCAACTAGAATTAAGGGGTATTGATGTGACTGCATTTATATGTGTTGTAGAGTGTTTTTTTTAGTTTTGAGCAAGATTTTGAGCTGACAGTTTTGTCTTACAGGTTTTATGGGAAATGCTGACCAGAGAGGTGCCCTTTAAAGGATTCGAGGGCTTGCAGGTGGCCTGGCTCGTTGTGGAAAAAAATGAGGTAAAATATTACATACCCAATCATTTTTCTCTGGCGTCTCCAGTTAGATGACTAGTAAGAGGAAGTTCACTGTTATGGCAGCGTTTGAATGAATTGAATTTTTTTAGTTTATGTTTATATTCTCACTTTAACTGTTCAGTCCATGAAATTCTCCCTCGCCTCCTCTCCCTGGTTAGAGGAACAGGATGATAATAGATTCCTGTGCATCTTTGGCTGGGTATTTATAGTGGGCTGATCTCAGACTTCTGTGATTGAGTGAGGTAGCATGAGTGCTCTTTACTCAGCCCGAGCATGATATGTGTACTATATGGTTGTGTGTATCTGGGTGTGTGTGTGAGTGTTTGTGTGTGTGTGTGTGTGTGTGTGTGTGTGTGTGTGTGTGTGTGTGTGTGTGTGTGTGAGCTTCTCTGCCTGCTGTGGGCCTTGATCATAAGAGTGCTTTAGTACCAGCATGTAATCCAGAAATGTACTTTAGATAAACAAACCCAGTGAGTGAGAGTGAGCGGAAGATGAAGAGCATGGAAAGAGATCTGAAAAGGAGTAAAACTAGAAGTAGAACAGACTGACTGTAAGAGAGAATGGGAAAGGTCAAAGGTTGGATGGAAAGATATTTTTGTTCATGTTACTTTCCCAAAGGATTGCTTTTTTCCATGCTTTCCAGTGTTTAACATTTCTGCGGTGCCTCTATAGAATCAGCAAAATACAGTGGGTTACATGTGAGAGCTGCACTGCACTTCCCATTCAGCATACCAAAGTGTCACTGTATGATGTGCACGTTCAACCATCATATTAAATATATTATTAATCCTATTAATCCTAGCATATTTGACTCTCAGGCACTCTTCAATATGTAGAAACAGCACAGCACCACCACCACCACCACCCCCACCCTAACCCCATGCTGTAAACAGTCCTGGGGGAGAGATTTTTCCACTAGTTTGTGTGCTGAAATTGAACTTGGGCTATAATTGGAATTTTATGTAACGATGATCAAATGATTTTTGTGTGTGTGCGTGTCTGTGTGTGTGTGTGTGCACGTGCACACGTGTGTGTGTTTCAGAGGCCGACCATTCCAAGCAGTTGCCCTGCCAGCTTTGCAGAGTTAATGAGATCATGCTGGGTGGCAGAGCCCAAGGTAAGTCCAATATGTAATTTTCAGGTAAAACTAGGAAAAAAATAGGAAATATTCTAATAAGAATTCATTTGAATGTTGATCTGTACAATTATGTATTACAGAAGCTAGTATAGAATATATTGTCTGCATGAAAAGGACAATACTATGTCTGTCCCTTTCCCTGATCTGTTCTTTGTAGCCTCATCTGTTCATTGCTAGCAGTATCTAGTAGCATTCATTTCCACAAGAATACTTTAGGTTAACAGAAGAGTTTAATACTCACTATCGTCACTAATGTGACAGAATGTCACCTGTCACCCCCCAGTTAAGACAAAATTAAGTCTAGTCCTAGACTGAACAAGATTTTCCGTGTAGAACACCTGCTTACAGTGTAATTTAGATTTAAACTAGACTTAGTCCATGTCCAGCAGTAAAGAAAGGAAGAGATGCTTGGTTCTCAATATAAAATACTCTTTTGCAGTGTGCAGAAGCACCCAAACCCAGTGCTGGGGGAGAGAAAAGCAGTGTCACCATAACTGTCAGTAACATTTCAGTAATGAATATAAAGGACATTTGCAGTAAAAATGTTTTTCTTTTGTTCTCAGGAGAGGCCTGTGTTTAAACAGATCCTGGCTACTCTGGAGTCAATGTGTAATGACAGTAAGCTTCCTGATCAGTGCAATTCCTTCCTACACAACAAAGCAGAGTGGAGGTATGTCCTTTAGCACACACACAATTCTGTTTCATAACATTTGGAGGCCCCTTGCCCACCTCTGTAATGTTATTTTGCGTGCAAGAATGACAATTAATACAGCTTTTATTTTGAAGACAATATAAACACAATATAGACAATAAATATGATGAACTACAGATGAAAAATCTTCTTTCCATCCACACACATACACACACACACACATCCCAGCACACACACACACACATACATTGTAATGTTAATATCAGAAAGTTGTACAACGCACACGGCTGTAATGAGAAAGGCAGAATGTCTGTTTTTATAATTCCTAATCCTGGTTGAAGTCTAAATAAAGGCAGGGAAGAGGGAGGGTTGAGCAGAACATGAGAGGTTAAAGGAAAGAAAGGCAGCTGGAACAGATGTATATGTGAGATGGGATCAGGGGCAAAAATAGTCAAGGGTTTGTTGTGGGAGTGTGTTCTGGATTCCCAGGAGCTAATAAAGCCAAAATGGCAAGAGACTAACATCAAGAGTGCTCCGCTCAAACAGATCTGCACCAGTGGAAAGAGAGTTCTCTTGAGAAAAGAACTGAGAGAGGTTGGAAAAAGAGGGTCTCAGGGAGAGGGCCAGAGAGACAGAGAAGGAAAGAGAAAGTGTGTGCATGAGTCAGAGAGACAGAGACAGAGGGCGAGAAATTCTGAGAGTGCCTGTCAGTAAGTGGCAGAGAAACTAATTCTAGCAGCAGGAGGGAAGTTTGGAGAGTGTGTGTGGAGAGTGAGCTTGGCAGGAGCAGACAAGGATTCAGGGGTAAAACACACGAGGAGGGGGTTTCTGGCCCTGCATCACATACCTGTTTATAAATAGCTGCACTAAGGGCTTTGTGTCTGAGCAGCCATGGCCCTCTTACAGCATGGCACAGAATGACCCCTGCTGGTGTGGTGAGGTAATGTGCAGTAAGGTGCAAACACTGCTATTTAAAGTTAACCTGAAGTCAAAATTGACTCAGGCTTTTTTACCTTCTTAGTTTGTGCCCCTGGTCATGTTAAGCATAATGATCATATAATATAAATAAATATCATATGATTAAAAAGACAGTTTTGACTGCTTTTAGCAAAAAATGCCACCCTACCCACCAGTGGGTGGAGAAAATAATAGTAACCAATAATATGGTTACTATGATATGGTCAATAATATGGTCACCTTCCAATCCCACCAGCCCACTCATCATCAAGCAAAACGTGTAGCTACCTCAAACATCCATTTTCCGCTCTGCAACACATTGCAGTACGGAAGAACAATGCACTACAGTGATTTTTAGCATATGTAATTTTTTTCTTCTTCTTTCTCCTTCTCTGCTTTTCTCTTTCCAAGGTGTGAGATTGATGCGACTCTGGAGCGGCTGAAGAGGTTGGAGAAAGAGCTGACCTGCAAGGAACAAGAGCTGGAGGAAAGAGAGAGGAGATTGAGAGAGTGGGAGAACAGACTCATGGAGAGATCCAGATCATGCACTCCTGTAAGAATTTCAAATTTTAAAGTTTTACTTTACTTTATACCTGTGTTCTTTGAGATTTTAGTGTCTTATCAGCATTAGTCTGTGTCCACAATCAAGCTTTTTATCAATGAAAAGGGCAATTGGGTTATTCTCATTAATACATTACAGGAGAGGTGTAATCAGTTTTATCTGATTCCACTTGTTTAATTAAGTGATCATCAAATCATTGATCAAACTTTTGAAATGAAACCTGCATAACTTGTGGATAAGGATGGATACCACTGCTTTATACGTTTGATACAAATGTGTCTAATACATAAAAATACATTTCTGCAAAACTCATTTTGAAAACTGAAAGACATGGCTGAAAGATTTCATTTCAATAAGGAAAAACCTCACACAATATAAATATTCCTCTAATACATTTGTGGGATTACACTGACAAAAAATGTATTTATTTCAAATATTGCTAAATGTTATTTCAAAGTACAGTTAAAATTAGACTCAAATCATTCTGTAAGCCATTCAGTTCAATGTAGAAGTGTAGATGTGATTTAGAGACTGAAAATCTATTTGGAGCTCAGTACTGAAATTTTACACGGTTGAAAAAACAGATTTTTTTACTTGAGTTGTTTCTTGGGAATCTTTGACATGACAGACTACAGAGTAGGGATGTAAATATAACTTGGAACCACTAGGGGGAGTCAGAAACCTTATTATCTAAAACTTCACTTTTTCTGACCTGTACTTTTCCTTTGAGCCATGCCTTTTAGAACAATGTTTGAAAATGACTTGAGTGTGAAGAAATCCTAAATGCTTAAAGAACTTCACATAATTTTAAGATGCTACACTCACACATCCCAAAACTGGTTCTCTAATGAGTAACCCATTGAAAGGTTATTTAGGGAACCAAAAGTAGTTTTTCTTTGGCATTGTGCAGGGAATCCTTTTTTGGCACCTTTATTTCTAAGAATATTTTCTGATTTAAACCTTTTTTTGATATCCTCATGCAAACTATCTTGCTCTCTTTCTCAGTTCTTCTCCCATATCTCCCCTCTGGCTGCCACCCTGAGCGCTGAGTCTTTCTATGAGTCTCGCTCTGAGGAGACCAACAGCTCTGAGTTGAGCTGTCACATCTCCTCCTCCTGTAGTAATGGTGATCTGGGCGGGGCCAGCCTGCAGGCAATCATGCGTGGCTTTGGAGGTGTGTTTGACATGGATGTGGGCGTGCCTGGTAGCGGCACAATGCGACAGTCAGGCATGCAGGTGAATATGCAGGCCAAGCAGAACTCCTCCAAGTCCTGCAGTGTGCGCGAGGGCCGCAAAGTCAATATGGCCATCACCATGAACCCCTTTGGCTGGTCTGACGACGACAGCGACTAAGAAGCTCTTGTGAAGGATGTGAGGGTCACTGGGCATGAGAGGGAACAAGCCATTAGGTTAGAGATAGGCCAAAGGTCAAATATCTATTTGAAGTGTTTAAAGGAAACCAATACATAAGATGACCTTACATCCACTGACTGGAATAAAAATGGAAGGAAACCCAGAAAATGCCATTAAACATACTTAAATATCTGTCCTATTTCTTATGACCTAGTATAAAAGCTTATGTTTTCCATTAGACCCAAAACAGATATAAACACTGTGCTGGCTCTGTATGCAGTAGGACTGCAATACTGTCTGTCAGTCAGTACCAAGCTAGCTTTTTACATTTACAGCATTTGGCTGACGCTCTTATCCAGAGCGACTTACAGTTTGATCATTTTACACAGGTAGGCGAAGGTGGTGTTAGGAGTCTTGCCCAAGGACTCTTATTGGTGTAGTGTAGGGTGTTTTACCCAGGTGGGGATTGAACCCCAGTCTACAGCGGAGAAAGCAGAGGTGTTACCCACTACACTAACCAACCACACACACACTTTTTACCAAGCCAAGCTAAGCACAGCCTAAAGGAACAATGTCTAAACTTTTATAATCAAGGGTTTAACTCAAGCTGTAAGTTGTATAACTCTCTATATATGGCATAGGTTAGTCTTTCTGAATAAACTGTGCAGTCCCATTCATTTCAAAACCAAATTGCACTAGCAACTCTTGCTGAAATTAGCAAATGCAGTGTCACTGGCTGTTCCAGCATCTGTGAAGTGGTGAAATATTTGATCTGAGGCCTGATGGTTATGATTTGTGAAGGTGTGTTTTTGTAAAGCCCCTGTTTTATAATAAAGGAATCACTACAGAGTTTGTCAGAATTCATTTTTCACAAATACAGATCAATTGAAAGAAATGAAAATGTGGTCACAGAAGTGTTTATTTATTTATTTTTTTGAAGGCGACATCTGTAGCCTATAAAAAATGGAATTCTGTTTTTTGCAATTGTGTTGGTAATAGAATGCAACAACCCAGTGAGATTACTGGGGACATCTAGGAGACACGTGGAAGCAAACTTCATTCTTCAAATTGACTCAGAAGATATCAACCTGTATTTAAGTGATTAAGTGATTAAGTGATACTTTTTTTGATCCCACAACTGGGGAAATTCCACCTCCGCATTTAACCCATCCGTGAAGTGAAACACCACATACACACTAGTGAACACACACACTAGGGGGCCGTGAGCACACTTGCCCGGAGCGGTGGGCAGCCCTATCCACGGCGCCCAGGGAGCAGATGGGGGTTAGGTGTCTTGCTCAAGGACACCTCAGTCATGCACTGTCGGCCCTGAGGATCGAACCGGCAACCTTCCGGTCACAGGGCCAGATCCCTTTATGTTCTTTTGCATGTATTCTAATGATGCGTAGCATTTTTGTTCCCGGTTGTACTGCTAAATAAATGATAAAGGATCTATGGTTTTAAACAATATGCTGAGGTGTCCAAGACTTTTGCACAGTGCTATATATTCAAGACATGTGCAGTGAACCTCTGTACCTCTGGTAACAGTTTCTCTGGAGAGCTGAAGCCATAATCTCCATGCTAAAGCATGGGTTGAAATATAGCTTGCATAAGAGCACATACTAGTATATGATGATGTCTCATGGTTTTTGTGAGAGTGCAAATGGCTGTTTTTTGACAATGCAGTGTATGTGTGTGTAAGAGAGAGATAGGCTGGATGCCAACTCAGACATGGATTGCAATGGTCCGAAAGGCCCACCCTGCACCCTACATGCTCTACATGCTCCAGATGTTGTAAGTACACAGAAGCAGATCTGCGGGTCTATGAGTTGGGGTTAATGACTGCTTTCCAGTTCTGAATGTTTCCTTTTCAAGTCAGCCTGCTAGCAATGCATGGAAGATTATGAGTATGGGCAAGTGTGTGTGATCCAGCTTTACACTCACAAGCACATTTCTACCTCTACCTCTACCTATGCAAATGGAAATTTAATCATAAAACTACCACAGAAAACTGTTCAGAGGACTAGCTTGTCTACTGCAGGTTGTCCACATTACAGCACTACGTAATGGTCACAGTTCCAAAATGTATCAGAATTCATCAGAATAGTTTATCATTTATCCATTTTATAGACAAATGGTTTATTCAAAATCTTAAGGATTCTGAGTTAGTAAATCCTGTAATTCCACACAGAATGTGAATTATACAATGACAATTGGGAGTAACATCATGTCTGCAGTTTAGATGATGATAAATCCATTACACAAGCTCACTGGGTATGTGCCACACAATAACCTTTGTAATCTGGGGTCAACAAAAATGTATTCTAGAGAAAAACTGTCAGCAAGTCGTCAGAATCACACACACACAACTGCAGACCATCAGTATAGTCAAACACAGATCCACACAATGCTATGCCAGGAACAAAGATGCTATCAGCATGCAAAAAAAGATGCATGTGTTACTACCATGAAGCATCTAGGCCTAGCCTGAGTAACACTTAATGCATAGGCCACCCCTTAATCTAACTGTCTGCTTTTGTCCTGCATTGAAAATTAAATGCATAATAGGCAGGATTTTTATTCACAGAAAAGATAGTAGCATAGGCTCTTGAGCTTTACTATCAATATAAAACACCTTGTTGAAAGTCCTAGTATAGCTAAAAACAGGTGGTTATGATTATTTTGCATCCCACCACTCTGAAAGTGTTTACATGGTATGATGGCATACACCTTTAAATAGCCTAACCCTTATAACTCACCTCTTTGCTACTAGGTCATGTCTGGTCTTCCTAGCCTCCTCCTGCCCATCATTCCGACCTTGCACTGCTTCCTTAATACAGCAGCTCAGAAATGTAAAACTCACCATGACCCATACTATTCTGCTCAGTATTAAGCCTGTATGATAACCACAGACAATACAGGCTGGATTATCATCTCTGTGTCCTAATTCTTGCAAACTTCAACTTACTCTGTCTAGCACCAAGAAAGATCTCCTCTCCTCTTGCTCAATTTCATTCTCTGACTGAAATCTGAGTTCAAGAAAGTTATACATTTGTACTAATACAATTCCTCGGGTCTTCAACACACAACGGTTTGATACTGTTCAGCTACCCACCCAGGAAAAACCCCTGAATTAAAACAAAGAGGACGCCTGTTACAAAAGCTAGTAACAAAAGGCAAAAGATAAATTAGTTAGCTGTCAGAAACTCATAAGTGTATTAAACGTGATAGCCGTTTATTTAGACTACACCATATCACCAACAGCAAAATACAGATACTTGCACTATTGAAGAGTACTCCCTTCCACCAATGCACTGCAGTGCATTGTGAAACAGGCCAACACTGACCAAAAAAACATTTTCACAGGCCTGATGCAGCCCCTGTGCCTAGTGCTTGGCATATGGGAGGTACAGTACCTACATGGACTAGTGCAACAATTGTGGCGAGTAGAATGAGGCAGAGGAGGCACAAAAACTAAAGATAGGAAGTTGTATGGTGCACATTAGGGGCATCTGGAATCATATTCTTCCAGGCATGAATGTTTGGACCCCCCAAACTGTTTTTACTTCTGTTGGGAAAAAACATGATTCTGTGCTCTAACTTTTAGCATATACACCTGAAAAAGTTGAATAAAAGGCAATAAACAGAAGGTAAGGTGCTAAATTTATTTTCATATATACATTTTATAATGCATCAATTTAACTTTTGTGCTATCCAGTCCCTTTTAGAATGACCTACAACTTCATTTGTTGCCATTTCTTACTCTGATCCATTACTTGAAACAGCTACAACTGCACAAGAGCATACTAGATTTATTACATGCATTCACTTGAAGTTTTTGAATGACTGAATAAATCCAAACACTGGAACAGTCCCTAAAGCTTACATAAGGCCCAGGGCACCGACAGCATTAATGATGAAGTGTGGGAGATGTCTCCGAGCATGCTTCAGTTCCGCTTGTGTTAAATTAGGCTTCTTAAACTCAAACATCTCAGCCACTGATGTGTCAAACTGATGCCATCACTTCCCTGTTCCTGTGAATCACACTTTCCTCTTTTCTTAGAAACGCTAATGGACATCTTTTTTTGCCTTTGCACCGATGCATACTGATCTATTTTTTCACTTTGTCTTTGCATCAAACCCCGTAACGGCACACTCTGAAAGAATAACCCTTCCAAACCGACCCAAAGTCATTCATGTTTGACTCCCTGCAAATTAAATGTTTTTCCAAGAATGAACAGAATTGTAATTACTTAAATACTCAAAATAAAGACACAAACAGAGCCAGATTTATTCTTTTATTTAAAATGAATGATAAGACTAAACTGGTGAACTGTGCACTTAAATGGAATGATTCATATTTTGAGCAATTTCATTTTCTTGCAGCAAATATAATGTGCGGTTATCTGGTCGTCTTCTCTTGATGAAGTAGAGTAATCCCATTCTGGCCATTAGTATTCTTCTCCCTCCTCCTCCTCATCTCCAACGCTGTCTGTGCCCACTTCTTCATAATCTTTCTCCAGAGCAGCCATGTCTTCTCTGGCTTCTGAGAACTCTCCCTCCTCCATGCCCTCTCCGACATACCAATGGACAAAGGCTCTCTTGGCATACATCAGGTCAAACTTGTGGTCCAGACGAGCCCAAGCTTCAGCAATGGCTGTGGTGTTGCTCAGCATGCACACTGCCCTTTGCACCTTGGCCAGGTCTCCTCCAGGAACAACAGTGGGGGGCTGATAGTTGATACCCACCTTGAAGCCAGTAGGACACCAGTCCACAAACTGGATGGTACGCTTGGTCTTGATGGTAGCAATGGCAGAGTTAACATCTTTAGGCACAACATCACCACGGTAGAGGAGACAGCAGGCCATGTACTTTCCATGGCGGGGATCACACTTCACCATCTGATTGGCTGGTTCAAAGCAGGCATTGGTGATGTCAGCAACAGAGAGTTGCTCATGGTATGCCTTTTCTGCAGATATCACAGGGGCATAGGTAGCCAGAGGGAAGTGAATGCGAGGGTAAGGCACCAGGTTGGTCTGGAACTCAGTCAGATCTACATTCAGGGCTCCATCGAAGCGCAGGGAGGCTGTGATGGAGGAAACGATCTGACCAATGAGCCTGTTGAGGTTGGTGTATGTGGGACGCTCAATATCGAGGTTCCTACGGCAGATGTCGTAGATGGCTTCATTGTCCACCATGAAAGCACAGTCGGAGTGCTCCAGGGTCGTGTGGGTGGTCAGGATGGAGTTGTAAGGCTCCACCACTGCTGTGGAAACCTGAGGTGCTGGGTACACCGCAAACTCCAGCTTGGACTTCTTTCCATAATCGACTGACAGACGTTCCATCAGCAGAGAGGTGAAGCCAGAGCCAGTGCCTCCACCAAAACTGTGGAAGATCAAGAAGCCCTGAAGCCCAGTGCACTGGTCAGCCTGAAAGAAACCAAGGAGTAGAATTTCACATCTTTGGCCTAATAGGAATATGCAGCGGTTCCAGTTCTGTAGGAGACCAACCCAAATACACCTGCTAGTTACCAGGTATGTTTTAGAAGTGTACTGAGTAAACTTCTGAATTAGACACTCCTTGCTTAAATAATTTGGGATTTCTTCTCCAATGACTTCAGTCACATACTTGGCAGTTTGTCACCATTTTGATGTCAAACAAAGCCATCAAGAAAACACTGCTACAAACTTTCACAGTCAAGTATTTTACTCAGAAGTTTTTGCAGTTTATATGAAATGTTTGTCTTTACAAACATTTACACTGTTTTAACCAAGATTCTCCAAATGTTAGGTCTACTTCAGCACCTCTAAACATAAACAAGTTTCTAGCGCACCCAAACACTGGCTTGGAGCATAGCAGCCAAGTTTATTCAACACGGAGCCTCACCAGTTTGCGGGTACGGTCCAGCACAAGGTCAATGATCTCTTTGCCAATAGTGTAGTGACCACGGGCATAATTGTTGGCAGCATCTTCCTTCCCTGTGATTAGCTGTTCTGGGTGGAAGAGCTGGCGGTAGGTTCCTGTGCGCACCTCATCTGGAGTGGAGAAGAAGGAAAAATATTCATTACAATTGCATCTGATGGCCTAAAAGTTCAAACTAAGCATTAATGCAGACTGCACAGACTTTACTATCTGCAAAACCATTTTCTGTCCTATAAATCAAAACTACTACAAAAACTACCATTCAATTATCACCATATATTGTGTACACTACCAGTATGATTTTGACAAGTATTTACATAGTAGAGCAAGAGACAACTTGAAAGAGGTAGTTTCTTTGATTAAAAGAGGGAACTGTTACCAATGACAGTGGGCTCCAGGTCTACAAAGACAGCTCGGGGAACATGCTTGCCAGCCCCTGTCTCACTGAAGAAAGTGTTGAAAGAGTCGTCTCCTCCACCTATGGTTTTGTCACTGGGCATCTGACCATCTGGCTGGATCCCATGCTCCAGGCAGTACAACTCCCAGCAGGCATTGCCCATCTGGGCTCCAGCTTGGCCAACATGCATGGAAATACACTCACGCTGGTGAAAGGGGAGAAATTAAGGGATTTTCAGCATTACTTAGAAAGGCATTTCAGCAAAGGGGTTAAGTAACCAAGAGCTTTCATTTACACCCGTTTCTGATTTGTACATTTTTAAAAATCACCACAAACATCAGATTATAAAGAAATCTGGAAAACTCAAAAGCAAAATGATTAGTTTGACTGTTATCAGGCTCTTGGGGGCTGTCAGTGTTTAAAGAGAGGGAGGAGATGCCAATCCTGCCATGCATCTGTTTCAGTCATTATCAGAGGGTGGGGACTTGTGTAGGCACTCATTAAGGCAGGACGTTCCCCTGTTCATGCTAAACTAAGACCAGATAAACCCATCTGGTCCGTGCATTGTAACTCATTATCAGGCTACCCTGAATAGCCCTGTTCTAAAGAGGTCATTAATTTAAGGAATGATCAATAGAGCACCCATTACCAAATCTCATCAATAAAAGCTGTCGGACCAAGGACAGCCTTTCAGCCAGTAGTGTGACCTGCTCTGCACTGGGTTTGCACTTACATACGTCACATCAGCTATAACTGGGATATCTTCATCTGCATAAACCGCAACACAACTGCATGGACATAAATGTCCTGTGCAGATACAGCAAGGTACAAGCAATGTGACAGTACCTTTAAAGAGGTATAAGTGTTTTTAAGGCTCAATTGTGGGACTTAAATGATCTAAAATCTCGACAAGTAGCGCCATGTGTCATTTTTTTAATGTTAGCAGAAGCAGGCAAAGCTTTCTACTCAGTACAGCAAACAAGTCGGTCTCTATTCATATCAGACAGACAGACAGACGGGCCGAACGAGAGACAGACAGACGGGCCGAACGAGAGAGAGACAGACAGAGACTCCACCCCCACCCCTTACCGCCAAACTTCCTCTATGACTATGAAAGAAAAGAAATGGAGGGAAACCGATTCAGCGCCATCCGCGACTTCACCCATTCCTCTACATCACTGCCAGCATTCAACCCAAAATCCAGTTAATCCGTATCGACCTTCAATACGGACATCGCAAAACATGAGCATCAGTACTTGAACGCCTCGCTGAACTGAGCTTCAGGTCCTGATCGGCATTGGAGTGAGTCAGTAAACCTTCTGCGTAGCCTAAAAGATCACGAACGCACCCGAAGCCATGCCTCGTCCTCCCATTCGACGCCATCGACGGGGTTTAATGCGGCTCCTGCAAGGAAGCCTGCACTGCAAAACAGTCTCAACAGAGCATTTTGTTCATATCGGGCAGCCCTGCTTCAAAACTACGTGCTGCGCGTGATGTAATGGAGCCTAATCTCTCTCTGGGGAGGAATCCGCGCCCTCCTCGGCGCCACTGCGGGAATTAAATCCACTTTCCCGTCATTATTCCCGACGAGCTAAGGCCTAGGCGCTGTACGTTTCCAAGGCCCTGACGCAGGGGAGCGGCCTACACGGCCTTTCTGCCTAGAGGAACCCATTCCAGGATAAAGGAAACGTGCGCTCGTGTTAAGCGCCCTCAGGCCGCACCATCGCGGGGCTGAGAAGTCAAATATCCTAACGTCACAGCCAGAAGACATTAATGTGCACGTGAATCATTCTAGATGTTTGATTCCGGCTGCAAACAACTCGAACAAAAGGAAGACTCACCATTGTTTCGGATTTTCCCTCCGGGCCGACGTCGAGGATTCGGTGAACGAGGACAGTGTGGGCGGCTAAACGTGCGTCTGTGTTTATATAGCATGGCGCCAGTCTTGGGCGCTGGCGGGGGGCGGGGCATGCAGTGGCTAATCATCAGTTTTCTATTGGCGGGAAGGACAGTTGGAAATCGGTAGGCGGGGCTTTGGTTTGAATAAGAAGTACTTGCCAGACAGAGAGACATGCACATAGTCGAGCTGTGCGCTCATAAGGTTGTCTTATCTCACACTAACACACGTATATCAACCCCACAGACACTGGCAAAAAGATCAAACACTGCACACATTTGGGGGGGAAAGTGGGCCTAGGGTTTACACGCATCTGTCATATGACTGCGATGAGCTTGAGCAGAGGACAGGAGTGGCCCACCCACAGTCATCTCCTCATCTTTGTCACACTACACAGGACTACACAGTACATTTACTGAGAAAGATGCAATACCAATGCTACTAGCTTCATCACTGTGATTTAGGTCATTAATGTCAGAATGAATATGCATTTCATGCATTGTGCAAAGAATAAAAGATGGCAAAGTGTTTGTATGTACTGTGGTGTCCATTAATAATCAGACAGCTATTCATTTTTATAACAGCTTTTAGACCTGTGTTCCTGCTGACCAAGAAACCATGCACTTAATTTATGAGTTCGTTTACTTACTGTCCTGTGGAATAGGAACACGATGTACATAAGGGGGCTGTGGTTACTATATACACTTCACCCAGTATAAATGCAAACACCCTTGAATTAAAGAGAATTTTCTGCACTTTAACTGTAGTTATTGTCATCTCAAATCAGATTTGCTTGAGTGCAGTTATATCACTCTTCAGTTATTTATGGATTGCACTTTAAATGCTTAGAATAAAAATGTCCAGAATGTACCAAGCAAAGTGACAGTCACAAAAGAGGACAGAAATGTAGAGCAAAGTTCCTTCACTGAAGTCCCCTGAGGCAAGAGTTTTGTAAGTTGAGCTACAGGAGATGAAGGAACGAGGTGTTTTTTCTATTTGTATGTGTTACTGTAAGGCAAATTCTAATGTGCTACAGGCTGACTTTTTAGAATACAAAGAATGCAGAGATATATTCATTGAGAACTATTCATTCTCAACCACCCAGAGGTAGATATTCCCAGAGACTTGAATCATATCAAACCCATGCAAATTGGGGCCTGCAAACTTACTCTTTTCTCCTTGGATCCTTTACCTGTACTTGTCTGTTGTCCCTACATTTGCATTCATTGTATGTAAATAGTGGTCTTTCAAATGCATTATTCAAGAAAACTCTTCTGGAAAGGCTTTCCACAAGGGTTAGGAGTGCGTTTATGAGAATTTTTGACTGTTCTTCCAGAAGCACATTTGTGAGGTCAGACTGATGTTGAATGAGAAGGCCTGGCTCACAGTCTCCACTCTGATTCATCCCAAAGGTGTTCTATGGGGTTGAGGTCAGGACTCTGTGCAGGCCAGTCAAGTTCTTCCACACCAAACTCGCTCATCCATGTCTTTATGGACCTGCTTTGTGCACTGGTGCGTAGTCATGTTGGAACAGGAAGGGGGCGTCCCCAAACTCTTCCCACAAAGTTGGGAGTATGAAATTGTTCAAAATCTCTTGGTCTGCTGAAGTATTAAGAGTTCCTTTCACTGGAACTAAGGGGCCAGGCCCAACTCCTGAGAATCAGCCCCACACCATAATCCCCACTCCACCAAACTTTACACTTGCAGTCAATGCAGTGAGACAATGCAGTTAGACCATTACCGTTCTCCTGGCAACCGCCAAACCCAGAGTCATCCATCAGAGTGCCAGATGGAGAAGCGTGATTTGTCTCTCCAGACAACATCTCCACTGCTCTGGAGTGCAGTGGTGGCGCTTTACACCACTGCATTCGACGCTTTGCATTGCACTTGGTAATGTAAGGCTTGGATGCAGCTGCTCAGGCTTGGAAACTCATTCTGTGAAGCTTTCTACGCACTATTCTTGAGCTAATCTGAAGGCCACATGAAGTTTGGAGGTCTGTAGCGATGGACTCTGCAGAAAACTTTCTGCAGAGTGAATCGCTACAGACCTCCAAACTGAGTGAATACTTTTGGAAATATAGTGCACTTAAAGGATGGATCCTTAGATTTATATCAATGAAATGTACCTCAGCAGGATATATTTGCTGAATGTAATTTACTTCAAAAAGAGTGGAAACAAGAATTAGATTGTGAATAGAACTCAATTAAAGACATATTGTAAAAAAAAAAAAAAAACAAGAACACATTTTTTACTGTTGGATTAGTACCTTTTTTGTCTTGGTTGTTTCTTTTGTTGTTTTTATTTCTTCTTTTCACATATATTTAAAAATACCATGGGTTGTTTGTATTGTTTAACATTTATTAGAATCAGAAATACTACATTTGTGTAAATGGAATGGTTTTAACACATGAAATACTTTGTTACCTTTATTTATAGGAGAGAAAATAAGACTTCACTAATGTTAATATTCCTCTCCCTCCTCCTCTCCCTCATCTCCAATGCTGTCTGTGCCCACTTCTTCGTAATCTTTCTCCAGAGCAGCCATGTCTTCTCTGGCTTCTGAGAACTCTCCCTCCTCCATGCCCTCTCCGACATACCAATGGACAAAGGCTCTCTTGGCATACATCAGGTCAAACTTGTGGTCCAGACGAGCCCAAGCTTCAGCAATGGCTGTGGTGTTGCTCAGCATGCACACTGCCCTTTGCACCTTGGCCAGGTCTCCTCCAGGAACAACAGTGGGGGGCTGATAGTTGATACCCACCTTGAAGCCAGTAGGACACCAGTCCACAAACTGGATGGTACGCTTGGTCTTGATGGTAGCAATGGCAGAGTTAACATCTTTAGGCACAACATCACCACGGTAGAGGAGACAGCAGGCCATGTACTTTCCATGGCGGGGATCACACTTCACCATCTGATTGGCTGGTTCAAAGCAGGCATTGGTGATCTCGGCAACAGAGAGTTGCTCATGGTATGCCTTTTCTGCAGATATCACAGGGGCATAGGTAGCCAGAGGGAAGTGAATGCGAGGGTAAGGCACCAGGTTGGTCTGGAACTCAGTCAAATCTACATTCAGGGCTCCATCGAAGCGCAGGGAGGCTGTGATGGAGGAAACGATCTGACCAATGAGCCTGTTGAGGTTGGTGTATGTGGGACGCTCAATATCGAGGTTCCTACGGCAGATGTCGTAGATGGCTTCATTGTCCACCATGAACGCACAGTCAGAGTGCTCCAGGGTCGTGTGGGTGGTCAGGATGGAGTTGTAAGGCTCCACCACTGCTGTGGAAACCTGAGGAGCAGGATAAATGGCAAACTCCAATTTTGACTTTTTGCCGTAATCAACTGACAGACGCTCCATTAGCAGAGAGGTGAAGCCAGAGCCAGTGCCTCCACCAAAACTGTGGAAGATTAGGAAGCCTTGAAGCCCAGTGCACTGGTCAGCCTAGAATATTAAGAAAAAAGTTGATCTGTTTGTTTTCCAGGAAAAACCAAATCACACAAGCAGAACTTCGTTCTGTGTCCATGGAAGTGATGTGTTATTACTCACCAGTTTGCGGGTACGGTCCAGCACAAGGTCAATGATCTCTTTGCCAATAGTGTAGTGACCACGGGCATAATTGTTGGCAGCATCTTCCTTCCCTGTGATTAGCTGTTCTGGGTGGAAGAGCTGGCGGTAGGTTCCTGTGCGCACCTCATCTGGAGTGGAGAAGAAGGAAAAATATTCATTACAATTGCATCTGATGGCCTAAAAGTTCAAACTAAGCATTAATGCAGACTGCACAGACTTTACTATCTGCAAAACCATTTTCTGTCCTATAAATCAAAACTACTACAAAAACTACCATTCAATTA
Source organism: Pygocentrus nattereri (assembly GCF_015220715.1). Taxonomy (NCBI): domain Eukaryota; kingdom Metazoa; phylum Chordata; class Actinopteri; order Characiformes; family Serrasalmidae; genus Pygocentrus; species Pygocentrus nattereri. The sequence continues at coordinate 688,892 of NC_051240.1, forward strand.
TCACCATATATTGTGTACACTACCAGTATGATTTTGACAAGTATTTACATAGTAGAGCAAGAGACAACTTGAAAGAGGTAGTTTCTTTGATTAAAAGAGGGAACTGTTACCAATGACAGTGGGCTCCAGGTCTACAAAGACAGCTCGGGGAACATGCTTGCCAGCCCCTGTCTCACTGAAGAAAGTGTTGAAAGAGTCGTCTCCTCCACCTATGGTTTTGTCACTGGGCATCTGACCATCTGGCTGGATCCCATGCTCCAGGCAGTACAACTCCCAGCAGGCATTGCCCATTTGCACACCTGCCTGGCCAACATGGACTGAAATGCACTCACGCTGCAAAGAGAGGATTCAAATATCAGAGCAAACAAAAGCGTTCATCATATAGAATATTCTCCTGATTCAGTTGAAACTGAAGTCATTTAGGCATTAATGAGACTGCATCCCTGTCCCTCATGACCACATGGTAAGCAGGTAGATCTCATTGTTTTAAAATAAATGTGTCCCAAAGTCCCAAAAAAAAACATAAAAAAATGTCACTACCTAAACAATGAACTAAAATAACTAAAATGTTTTTGTTTTTAAATAAAAAATATTACACTCGAAATTTGCTAAAATTCGCACTGCTGAAACAGTCTAAAGTCTCAGTCAGTTAAAAGTCTAAAATGGGTTTTAAACTCTGACTTTGAATCAGTTCAGCAGAATAATCCATATAATTTTTTTTGCACATGTACATATATAATCAGTACAGACACATAAACCCATAGACACTTGTAGGTATATAATTTCATTTCATGGTTTTGGTTTGGAACATAAACTGTATACATGTGAGATTTTGAGATGTACACTACATCATCTTGCATATTTAATGTATTATTTAATCATTTTCCCCCCAGATATCAAAGGTATTCATAGAGCGTTTATTCCCCCTTCACTGGTATTTTATGGTGCTCCATTGTTCCAGAGAATGCATTTCCACTGCTCCGCAGCTCAATGCTTGGAGGCTTTATACACCTTCAGCTGACACTAGGCACTGTAAGTGCACCAAAAAATAGCTGAATTTACTAATTAGAAGGAGATACTTTTAGATATATAGTGTAAATCCCATTGGGAAACAAGTTTTTTCCTGGTTTATCACATTGTTTATCTATATTTGCCATCTGTCAGATACATATATAAAACACATTGTCAACTTCCTTCTTAAGAGAGGACGCAGTTTTATAAACACAGCTGTTGGAACAAAACCTCGTATCTCAGTTTTTTTTCTGTTTTTTCCAACAACAGTGTTATGCTAACGTAACTTATAACGTCCTCGAAAAAACCTAAATGCAATCAAAGGATTGAGCAAATGAAATATCTTACCATTTTGGTTCTTTTTTCTGGCTGCTGTCAGGAGTGCGAAGGACAAATCTTGTGTTTAGATCTCTGTGGCGATGATATTGGTATATATAGGCCCAGATGATGCCGTGGAAACAAGCTTTGTTGTTGGCAACAATGGGGTTAAACCCGTTTTTTGAGAACTGTTCGGTTGCCTGCCTGATTTAGAGGTGAGCCAGTCATACAGGTCTGCAGTGTACTGAATAAACGGTCACACATCAGTGCCACTCCTCTCCAGTACAACACGCACACAGACACACATTAATATTTAACTCTGATCTGCAGAGACAAATGAACAACTAGTATCCCAGAGCAGACTCTCATTCAGGCCACTGTAGGGTAAACTAGAATAAGGCATAAAAAAGCTAAATAATGCTCCTAGGTTTAAGATTTAATCTCGTTTGAAACGGATTAATCCAAGCTGTAATTCAGCATGTTGATCCACTGCTATTATGATCACATTACACTGCTCATCTCTTGCCTGGGGCATACCTTTGCCTTGTCACACCCCACCCCCACTTCCCTAGACCACCATTCTCCAGTTTTTTTCATTCTCTGACACCCACTCCCACCATGCACGCAGAATCTCTGTTGTGTTGTCATGCCAAGTTAGACGTATCCTAAGGTTACACATTGACATTGGAAACCAGCAATTGTCATGGTGACTCCTCCCTTCCTTGCTCAGAACTTGCTCTCCCTCCCTCAGTATATGAGCAGATCTCAGTGACCTATGCTCTCAGAAAGAGAGCTAGTAACAGTATATATTAATCATCTTAATAGTAATAATAATAATAACATATAATAATAAATAATAATATATCTGTCCCTTCAAAGTCTCTAACAATGTTACTGTCAGTAGTTGGGGGGCATTTGACAAATTCAGCAAAGAGAATAAGTCTGCATGGCAGATATTTATTCCCACTCCATGGGCAATTAAGGCCTTATTTTGGAGGTGTTTGACCATAGAATGTGTGGGGTCATGTTTATGCAATTGGAGATTATGTTTGTATTTCTCAAACAACTCTGCCCTCCGGTCGGCAGATAGGAGACATCACCTCCAAAAATGTTACAAAACCAGACTTCATCTAGACTTCATTATACATTATACTGTTTTTTTGTACTTTTTCAAGAGCTGAATTTAACTGAATTCAATTAAACCCCCAATGAGAGAACAAGGACCTGACCAATTTCAAACAGAGGCAAGAAAAAATATTTTAGAAGACATGAGGAAGAAGCTATGATTAAAAAAAATAACCTATGCTCCTTTTGACAGCACAGAAACATTAAATTGTAGATTGACATGAATGACATTTATGTTAACCACAGAATGACTTGAGAGATACACTGTATGTCCAAATGTATCTAGACACCTTCTTATTAGTGAAAATTTCTACTTTGTGGTGCCCCTTTGCTGAAACAAAGGCTCAACTGTGCCCACACAGCTACTACGGTTTGTATGTGACTTGGCCACTATGTCCAATGCCAAGTGTCAGCTACAGGAGTATAAAGCCCCCTGTGGAACAGTTTCATTACGTTCTCTAAGATGATCAAACATCATCCAATACCTTTAGAACGAGGTGGAGTGGAGTTTTGTGCTCTTGTGGTTGAATGCAATTAAATCCTCACAACAATGTTCCAAAATCTAGTGCAAAGACTTACCAGAAGAATAGAGGCAATTACTACAGCAAAGGGGGTACGAACTCTCTATTATAAGAATTTAATAGAATTGACTTTGGAAGAAACACTGATTGAGCAGTGTCAGCAGTGTAAATCAGAAATTGTTGATAAAGTTTGAGGGTGACTAATGCTTGAATAATACATATGAAATACTACTATAAACAAACCCCAATTCCAATGAAGTTGGGACGTTGTGTAAAACATAAATAAAAACAGAATTTGATGATTTGCAAATCCTTTTCAACCAATATTCAATTGAATACACTACAAAGACGAGATATTTAATGTTCAGATGGATAAACTTTATTGTTTTTTGCAAATATTCACTCATTTTGAATTTGATGTCTGCAACATGTTCCAAAGAAGTTGGGACAGGGGCGTGTTTACCACTGTGTTACATCACCTTTCCTTTTAACAACACTTAATAAGTGTTTGGGAACTGAGGACACTGATTGTTGAAGCTTTGTAGGTGGAATTCTTTCCCATTCTTGCTTGATGTACAGCTTCAGCTGCTCAGCAGTCCGGGGTCTCCGCTGTCGTATTTTGTGCTTCATAAAACGCCACACATTTTCAATGGGAGACGGTCTGGACTGCAGGCAGGCCAGTCTAGTACCCACACTCTTTTACTATGAAGCCACGCTGTTGTAACACGTGCAGAATATACCTTTCAGCATTAATGGGGCCTTCACAGATGTGCAAGTTACCCCTGCCATGGGCACTAACACACCCCCCCACACCATCAGAGATGCTGGCTTTTGAACTTTGTGCTGATAACAATCCAACAACAGTCCTTTTCCTCTTTGGCCCGGAGGACACGACGTCCATGATTTCCAAAAACAGTGTGAAATGTGGACTCGTCAGACCACAGGACACTTTTCCACTCTGCGTCAGTCCATCTCAGATGAGCTCGGGCCCAGAGAAGCCGGCGGCGTTTCTGGGTGTTGTTGATATCTGGCTTCGCTTTGCATGGCAGAGTTTTAACTTGCACTTGTAGATGGAGCGACGAACTGAGTTCACTGACAGTGGTTTTCCGAAGTGTTCCTGAGCCCATGTGGGAATATCCGTTACAGAATGATGTCGGTTTTTAATGCAGTGCCACCTGAGGGGTCGAAGGTCACGGACATTCAGTGTTGCTTTTCTGCCTTGCCGCTTACTTGCAGAGATTTCTCCAGATTCTCTGGATCTTTTGATGATATTATGGACTGTAGATGATGAAATCCCTAAATTCCCTGCAGTTGCACGTTGAGAAACGTTGTTCTTAAACTGTTGGACTATTTGCTCATGCAGTTGTTCACAAAGTGGTGACCCTCGCCCGTCCTTGCTTGTGAACGACTGAGCCTTTCAGGGATGCTCCCTTTATACCCAATCATGACACTCACCTGTTTCCAATTAACCGGTTCACCTGTGGAATGTTCCAAACAGGTGTTTTTTGAGCATTCCACAACTTTCCCAGTCTTTCCCTGTCCCAAAGTCTTTGGAACGTGTTGCAGGCATCAAATTCAAAATAAGTGATTATTTGCAAAAAACAATAAAGTTTATCCATTTGAACATTAAATATCTTTGTAGTGGATTCAATTGAATATAGGTTGAAAAGGATTTGCAAATCATCGTATTCTGTTTTTATTTATGTTTTACACAACGTCCCAACTTCATTGGAATTTTTCCTCCACTACATTATGTGAAACCTGTCGTTCCTTTTGTTTTCTGTGTGTATAAAAACGTAACATGTCAAAACGAAAGAAGCGCAAAGCCAGAGCACCAATCAGGGCCCAGCGGTCACTTTGTTTAGAGCTGGTTTTGACCTGTTGGTCATACCGACCCAGTGCAGCACGCGGTTCAACGTCAGCGCAGCAGCGTAAAACTTTGGGAGAGTCTGTTCAACATAAATGATGAACTAACCTAACTTTGTGTAAATAGAGCTCAATATAGAAATATGTCCACATATGCAGTCGAGACTGACGCGGCTTTTTTCTGAATTTCTACAAACACCATTTCATTTTATAGTAAATGAGTTTGGGCTGGTTTATGTTTATGAACAGACGCCTACAGATCAACATAGTAAAGGAGCTCATCTGTGATCCTGAGTTTAAAGCCAGTTTTTATTCAACTTAAACTTGGAACTAAGTTGTAAATAAATCTGAAACTGAAACTTTGCTTGTGTGTAAAAAGTGATTTCAGAGCCACTCGGTTCTCCCTGATGGAAACTGTTTACCTTCAGTGTTTTGTGCTTCTGATCATTTTAATAGACGTCAGCGTCACTAATTAATGACGTTCTATTAAAAGACTGGTTTACCAAGAGAGACGCTGGAGGACTTTCACCTGAAATGAGTTCATGAAGCCAGTCTGGTTATAAAAATGATAACAGGACATCAGAGCCAGAATTACTCTTTTAGTACTTTTACTTTATACTTAAGTACATTTGAAGGTAAATACTTTAGTACTTTTACTCAAGTTGAGGTCTAAAGGGAGGAACTTCTACTTTTACTGGAGTAGTATTTTACTATCTCTACTTTAACTCAAGTGCATGGTTTGTGTACTTCGTCCACCTCTGTATACTATACTATAAATGAGTACTATAAATGGCAGGAATTTTGGGAGGCTGGTAATGTTTTTTGCAAAAGGTTGAACAGCACACACAAAACCCAGACCTGTGTCGGACAGAGACAATAAATAAATAAAAACTCTAAAACAGTGAGAAGCTAGGAGAAGAAAGTAGGAGCACCACAGCAGAGGTACTACAGCAAGAGCTCACAGCGGTGGGCAGTCTGGGCCAGGAGGGAGTACGAGTGCATTTAATGCTCACAAAGATACAATGGATAGTGTATGGATAAGTTCTAAATGATAGTGTAGAAAACCTTTTTGCTGTAAACCTGAAAAAGAAGACAAAATATGTCAGATTCTTCCAGATTAACTTATAACTTGCAAATTGCATGTGAAAAAGAAACAAATAAATAAACAGAAAACAAACAAAAAAGTTTAATAAGTAGGTTGGATAAGAGAATGTAATTAATACTTAAGTAGAGGTGCTTTTTGCTCAAAACTCAAAGTACAAAGTCAGTGTGGCATGCGCGTGCCACTCGGGCCCGACGATGACGGCCGCGAGAGCCGGCAGGAAGGCGGGGGGGCCCTAACACCCTGAGGCAATGAACCTCGGCGAGGATGGAGAGAGCCGCGAGGGTGGAGGGGGCGGAGCGCAAAGCCCGAGCTCCCCAGACGGACGACAGTGACGGCAGGAGGAGCAGGAGTGGACGCTGGTGCCGGCCACTAGAGGCACCAGAGGAAGGAGCGAGTCCCAAGCTCCAGCGCCCAGGCCCCGCCCCCTCGTTACCGCCTGCAGCTGGCAGCTCGGCCGCCTGGGTCGAACATGAGGTGTAGTGAGGAGGCCTCGATGCGTAACCGGGGCGGGGCCCAGCTCGGGACTCGCTCCTCCCGCCGTCATTCCCATGACTGGCGTCGCTCTCGTACGTCGGGGGAGCTCGGGCTTTGCGCTCTGTCCCCTCCACACTCACGGTTCTCGCAGAGGTTTGTCACCGCTGGGTGTTCGGGCCACCTTCCTGCCGGCTCTCGCGGCCGTCATCCTCTGGGCCCGGGGGCGGGCGCATGCCACAGTCTGTTTGAACTTATTTCAAGCACCCTAAGAACGAGAAATACTTGTCCTTTCCTTAGAGAATTTCTGTTGATGTACTGCCCTCTTCAGGCCATTTCAAAGATTTTCAAAGACACGTCCAGTCAAGGATGTTTACTTTCCTGTCCTTCAGCCACTGTAGGACTAGGTTAATTTGGCAGTGTGCCATTGTATTTTGCATCATTCATCTCCCATTCTATGCTGAAAAGTTTCTCCATCTCAACTAAAGTGAAACATCCACATCCACACATAGGCCAAAACGGTTGCTTTTGACTTCTTGCCACAGCACCCTATGCCACATAGCTAAATATAAACAAGACTTTGTCTTTGGCAGCTCTTTTGTCATGGAACCCATAGTTATTGTCCAGATTTGTAGAGCAATTGCATTACTAATCTTCATCACAAATGCCTGCAGCTCCAAACTGCTATCAGCTCTCCTAGTCAATTATCCAAGTTGAAGGGATGGCCTTATCTAAGCATCTGGGTGGTGCCACATATGCCAATCCCAATACAAACACAAATGTTGATTAGAAAATTCCATTTGGCATGTATTAAATTGAAAACAGTACAAATTCACAATGTTTTTACCTTATGAACTTTATTGTTGCAGTCATTCCAAATATGATATGAAATCTGTAACGTGCAAAAAAGTTAAAACAGGATAATGTTATGCACTTAATAAACATGTGCTGACTCAAGACCAATTGATTCAGTTTTAAAGGCAGAATTTTTGGCCCTGCTTCAGTTGTACGTTTTAAGCTGAGCAACTGTACTGGGCCTTCATCGCTGTATTTTGCACTTCATATTGCACCAAATGTTTTCAATAGGAGACAGGAGGGATCTAGCACCCTCACTCTCTGATTTCACAGCCACGCTGTGGCCGTTGACATTTTGGAATAAGCATGGATGTCCCTGAAAAAGATGGCGTCAAAAGGCAGCATATCGCTGCTGTCAGATCAAAACCTCGTATCTCCGAAATCCTCCCTTTACAGGAGAAGGAAAAACCTTCTTTACTTTTAATGTAAGTCAATGGAACCAGAATTTTTTTCTGAGTCATTCTGGGTCATTTCTTTTGGTCCAGTCGTCATGAAATTTACACACACTGTAAAGGACAACAGGCATTTTCAACATCAAAAACTGAAAAAAGACAAAAGAGGAGATACAAGGTTTTGCTCCGACAGCAGCGATATGTTGCTCCAAAATTTGTAGATATCACTCAGCATTTCACAGATGTACAAGTTACCCAAGCCATGAGCACTAATTCACCCCCATACCTTTTTTTTTTATTTATGCTAACAATCCGGTTTGACCTTTGCTTCTTTGGCCTGGAAAACATGACGTCCATTGTTTCCTCAGACAATCTGAAAGGCTTACTTGGCAGACAATACATGTTTCCACAGTGCACTAATATGTTTCAGAACTCAAGCCTGGAGAACTTTCTAAATGTTGTTGTACAAAAATGGACTCCGTATGCTTCACTATACCGACAGTGGTTGTTCAAAGTATTCCCGAACCCATGCTGTTAATATCAATCACTGAAGCAAGGCAGTTTTTAATGCAGCATGCTTGCTCAAAGGACTAGGCCTTTCCTAGATGCTCCTTTTGTACCCAAGCATAATTATATCATCTAGTCTAAAAGGACCTCTTTTATTGACTCAATATGTACTTTATCTCAAGTTTGGGGGCGGATTTAAATACCACAAAAACTATTGAACAAAAACCCACTTTAACCAACTTAAATGTTAGTACTGAAAAAGTCATGAAAGTTTAACAGCTGAGTGGGGAAAATATTTAAAAGTGTTTAGAAGTGACGCTGCTTGTAATTTTGCTGTAGATACAGTACGACTCCATAGGCATCCATGGAACAATGAACTGCATTCAGACGCATTATCTTAACAGACACAGTAAAAAATGTGGACATAAGCTATTTCAGTTCATAACATTGACAGATAGGAAGCTGAATTTCACAAGCTCTGAACTGCAGTGAAATCTATGACTACCAGAGCATAAAGCAGGAAAATAGAGCAGCTTTTAAAGATTATGATCTTTTGTTTTCAGGCTTTGTCATAGCTGCTATTGTATGTATGACTTTCAAAAAGCCATTTTGAACCTATGAGGCCATGTTTTGCATTTTTGACACAAGCATTTCACAACAAAAGCTCCAGGGTTGGAAAAACCCTTTAAAATTTGTTTTTTTTTTCCAGAAAGTTTTATTTTACATTTTTTTCTAAATACATGTAGATCTTTAAATGTACCAAGGACACATTTCAAAGGCCAGGAGAATTTTCTCATGCCAATTCAGTTGAGTTGCTACACATTTAAATTGTTTAGATTTTAAACATCCAACTTTTTTAAAAGAAAACATTGAATTTTACCCATTACAACAATTAGTCTTTACTTTTACATACTTTAATATATATAGTTCAGTGCACAACATTTAACCCCTTTGGTCAAATTACATGTTTTTTTTATTTTTATAAATGATATTAACATATCCTTGCATTTGTGTTTTACTGAAGTATTTCTTGCTGCATAAATCCAATTTTAATTGAGTTGAAATTTTAATACAGCACCCATACTATCACTTAACTCAGCTGTGCTGACATGAAATGCATTTCTGTTGTTTAACTGTTCTACCCTCAAGAACTGCCCCAGAAGTATCAAATCACATACTGCATAATTTAATATTTATCAGCCAACATCTGGATTTTTTTAAAGGAACTACAAAACAAAATAACACAATGCATGAAATGCATCCCCAGAGACGTGAATAAACAAAATAGAGACACACAAAGTCACAGCTGGATACAATGTGTAGAATCAACATTTAATATTGAAATACTTCTCATGGTTTGTGAGACAGAGACAGAGTGCGTTTACAGAGTCACAGCACGTTTCAACAATTCAACCCAAGCTGCCTCACATTCTTCATAAAATCAGAAATCGTGCTCATGTACGCAAAACTTTGAAAACCTCAAGTCATGTTTTGTTGATTTTCTATGTGAAAATAACATTTAAAACATTTATTTACGTGTAATTGATGAGTTTAACATACTCAAAAAGAAACCATATAAAAAATAAAATGTGCCGTGACATTTGCACAGGCCACATTTTATGTTTTACTTTTTTCCCCAAATATTAAATTAAGCTGATAAACAGCAATTGCAGGTGAAGTATACTCATTTTCCACTTAGAAAATCAATAAAACATGACGAAACGTCTTCATTTTTCATATAACTGTAACTAATGAAGTGATGCTTGTATAAAGATTCAACGTAACTTTGTCTGAAGGCAAATTTCATAACCAACAAAGACTTCTGACTTGCAGCTAATGTATCTTCCTAGAGAACAGTTTCATCATGCAGGATGTTTCAAATGAGCTGTTATAACCGGTGTGATAAAGCTTTTAAACCCAAGTGTAATCCTTAACCCTTTCTGTTTTTCTTATTCTTTTTCTTCTGATAACAGGCGTTCTATAATCATTATTAGAATGGTGGTCTACTGTGCAGAAGCATCATTATCACTATTTATCTACTGTGGAGAAGAACACATTGGTTCTTTCTTCCCCTCAAAATTCAACATTCAGTGTCAAAAGCATTCAAATTCATTAAAAATCACTAGTGCTGCAAATTTGTAAATTAGATTTAAAGCTATTTACCTGGCAGAAAACATCTATTTGCTCAAAAACATTACAATCAATACAAATAAACATAGAATAATATAAACAGTCATTTTGTGCATTACTTGTGTCAATGTCTTGGCTTAACCATTTCCAGACTTCTCCTCAAAGCAGCCAAATATTTTCCATTTCATGTTATCAATTTCAGCTAAATTGATAACATCCAACAGCTCTGGTGCATCCAAGAAGCAGAGTGATGTTCTAAACATCTCAAAAGGGATCAACAATGTTTTAGAAAGAAGAAGATATTCTTGTTAGATTTGACTGTAATGTTTATTTGTATTAATTCTAATGTGACATTGCATTTTTACAGATTAAGATCCACCTACTGCCCACAGCTTTAAACAGTTCTCATTTAGTTCAATTTATTTAGGTAAAGAAACAGTCCTTCATTTGGGCCTGACCGTTTCCTGATCTAGGCCAGATTAAACCAGATATAAAAATAATGCTTTGAGACTTGGCAGGTGCAATAATCGCAGCTCTGTAAACATGTTTATAAGAAGAAGACAGTGGGACAGAGAAAGACAAACGCCTTTACTGTTGTGTTGATTGTAGAAGAGGAGTTAGAAAACAGCAATAAAGGATGTTATAGGTCACAGTACAGGTGGACATTAGAATCAGGCCTAGCAAAGGTTTCCTGATTTCACAACATGTTAGCAGCTTATTTACTAATAGCTTCAGACTTTTTGTGCTTGACAGGAAAAATGATTAAACATACTGAAGGAGTGTTACCACAGAAGGAGCACAAGGGGCCAAATAGTGACCCTAAGTGCCATCACTGGGATACATCACCTGAGGTGAAGAGATCAGAAATGAAAGCTTAGCAGATTATAGGGACTAGATTCATTTGAGAGATGGCATCTCTGTCCAGTCTACTCCAGAATTTCCAAGAGAGGTTTGAGACATGATATGCACAATTCAACAAAGAAATATAAAATTATCATGCAATGACAAAAACATTTAAAAGAACTGCAGTAGGTGTTTTATACAATCAGTTGTTCAAACAATATAACCAAATATACTGGTTTTGTCCCAGGCAGGCTGTTTTTGTTCTTTGATCTTATTGTCAAATTCTTTTCATAACCAATGACCTCAAAATAGAACTAAAAGACACAAACATAGTAAAAACTTAAAAGATGCAAGTATATATGTATATAAAGTATGTAACTGTATGTGTCAATCTTGCTTTCCACATGCAGGAATACTCCACAGCTGGAAAACCAAGTTTGTGAACATTCATTTGTCCTTTCACACAGGACAAAGTCTAGAAAGTGTAAGGTGGGAGAGATGAAGGACCTTTTATAAGCAAGCTGCACAAACAAGAACTAGTCAAAAAAATGGTTTCCAAGTTCCGACCAAGTCATAAATTAATTGACCACAGAACAATTTCTGCAGTGATACAGGTCATATTACTTCAGTAATAAGAATCCTACTGGCACGGTGTCTATTCCTCTATCTCACTAAAATCCATAGCTTTAAAACCAAGCACACACAAGATAATTAATACGTATAAAAAAGGTTTAAAAGTACCCACCACACATCACTTTTATTGTTCCAGCAACAATAGTGTTGCACTGTGCTGACCTGATGGTATATTGAGATAACTGAAGAATGGGGCACACTCCACCCCCACGTCATACACTATAGTGCAGGGAAAACTGCATTTGTAATAAAATCTAGTTTGTTTTTGTTTTTTTTGTTTGTTTTTTTTTTTTTAGACAAGCCCTGTTCTTCAAAGATGTCACAAGAAAACGTATCGAAGAAAAAGAGTGGTTAAAAATCTCAGTGAAGTTAAGAAGTAATATGGACATCCTGCTCACAATCTCTGGGTGAAGTTTTCAGGGAATACTCCTTTAGCAGTAAGGTCCTTATTCAGGAGCCAGTGTGACTCCTTCACACCAAGCAACCAGCCATCATCCTGCACATACACACACATGCATATACACATGAGAGCTCTGCATAAGAGAAAACACTTTTCTGTGGCAATGTAGTTTCATGAAGTCAGAGACCACCATTCAATGATTTAACTTCCAGTCAAAACGCCCAATAAGCACATAAATAAAATACAATTAATAATAAACAATTAATAAATATATTATTTTTCCACTGTCAGGAAAAAAAGTAGAAAGCACATATTCACCAGAAAATTACTGTTTTTAGCATATGCTTTTTGTCCAGCCTTTATATCATTCCTTTCAGTTCTTCAAACAAATCTGGAGAGATCATTTTCCAAATTCCTCCAAAGTTCAGTCCTAGAAGTTGGTTGTGTTTTCATCTTCTCATGATCCAAGTAATCCCAAACACATTTAGCCATGACTTTGACTTTCCCTTTACTTACGCAGTGAATTATTTCTCCTGAAAGGCCATAATGACTGGAAATGAAATACATGAATGGGGATCTCTGATTTCTGACACTGCATAGTACTATACAGTGCCTCGAAAAAGTATGCACCCCCTTTGGCTTTTTATCCGTTTTGTTACATTACAACCTGTATTTAAATGTTTTTTAATCTGAATTGTATGTGATGCATCTGCACAAAATAGTCTGTCGTAGTCAGACTATGCAGTTATGGTATAATAAATCAGTCACAAGTTGGTGAAGTGAAATGAGAAAATAAATAAATAAATAAATAAAAATCCTTGGAAATAAAAAACTGAAAATTGGCATGTGCATATGTATTCACCCCCTTTGCTATGAAGCCCCTAAAAAGTTCTGGTGCAACCGATGACCTTCAGTAGTTACATGCTTAGTGAAATTAAGTCCACCCATGCACAATCTAAGTGTCACATATGTCAGTACATACACACCTTTTCTGAAAGGCCTCCCACACCATTTTTGCAACTTTACTTACAAACATAGGAAGGCTCGTTTTGAGGCTTGTGGGAGACTCCCCAAATGTATGGAGGAAGGTGCTCTGGTCAGATGAGACCAAAATTTAACTTTTTGGCCACCAAGGAAAACGCTACGTCTGACGCAAAACCAACGCATCTCAGCACCCAAAGAACACCATCCCCACAGTGAAACATGGTGGTGGCAGCATCATGCTGTGGGGATGTTTTTCAGCAGCAGGGACAGGGAAACTGGACCGAGTTGAGGGGAAGATGGATGGTGCTAAATACAGGGATATTCTTGAGCAAAACCTGTTTCGGTCTGTCAGTGATTTGAGACCGGGACGGGGGTTCACCTTCCAACAGGACAATGACCCAAAACATACTGCTAAAGCAACACTCGAGTGGTTTAAGGGGAAATGTGTAAATGTATTGGGATGGCCTAGTCAAAGCCCAGACCTTAATCCAACTGAGAATCTGTGGTTAGACTTGAAGATTGCTGTTCACCAGCAGAAACCATCTAACTTGAAGGAGCTGGAGCAGCTTTGCCTTGAGGAATGGGCAAAAATCCCAGTGGCAAGATGTGGCAAGCTCATAGAGACTTCTCCAAAGCGACTTGCAACTGTAATTACCGCTCTACAAAGTACTGACTGAGCGGGGAGAACAGTTATGCACAATGAAATTTTCTGTCATTTTGTCCTATTTGTTGTTTGCTTCACAATAAAAGAAAAAAAAAATCTAAATGTTCAAGGCTGTAGGCATGTTCTGTAAATGAAACGATGCAAACCCTCAAATAATCCAGGGCAAAAACACGAAAAATGCCAGGGGGGGTCAATACTTTCACAAGGCACTGTACACAATTGCTCAACACAGCATTTAATTTTACAGTAATTTGTGTCACCTTATGACTGGGGCAGTTACTGACCTGTTCATCAGGGTTGTCAAAGGGGAGTACAAGTACAATGTCACCTGCTTTGAGGTCTAGTTCATCACTGTCTGTGGCTGCATAGTCATGCATTGCTTTCACCTGTGACACATACAGACACCAACTCAGATATTAACACAAAACAATCTGCTCCCACAGCCAGCAAGTACCTTACTGCAAAAACATTATCACACTATTCAGTCTGACCTTATAGGCAACACCTGAAGGAACCTCAGCATCTGATGAACCATTGGTCACAGTTGTAGCAGCATTCTGAGCAAAGAAAACAAGCTCTTTTTAAAAAGAAGTTAACATGGAGCATGCAAAGACTACTGCTTATTAGACAAAATCCTTTAACACCTTTCATTTGTTAAAACACTACATTTCTTAAGCAGAACAATTTTGCACAGGTCAAGAATTGGCCCATTCAGGGTAAGACTAGACAAATTTGTTTTGTTAAATGTTAAGATTAATGCAAAAATTCACAAGTATATTTGAATGTCAATTTTTAAATCTTCTAGAAGAAAAACAACAGATCAGAGAGTAGATCTTGAGGAGAAACCACAGTTTGTGCACTATTTAAAGGTTTTTAATTGTACTTACTGGTGGGGTAGTAGCAGATGTATCAGTCTGAAAGAGATCACGGAACATTAAGCACAACAAGACAGACTCACACTTAAATTTGCTGACATCTCACACACATTCAAAGCCTCTGAATCTGCTTCTGAAGTACAAAAACACTCACACAATCCACTGCAGTTTGGCCTACTTCATCCAAAGTCCTTCATCTCTAACAATTTGTTCTTCCCAGAGAGGAAGCCTTAGATACTGCCCACCCAACATGGGCCTGCAGAAGCGTGTGCAGCTACAGCCTGCTCTTATCCTACCTGAGCCCCTTCCTCGCCCCAGCTTGCCTCCTCTTCATCCTCCCAGCTGGGCTGGCAAGCCTCAGTTTCTGCTGCAGCCCTGTGGTCTTCCCAAGCCTGCGCAGCCGGAGTGCCCTCATCATCCCAACTTGGGGTTTTACAGGTCTTCTTAGAAGAATAGTCCTCAGCATCCCAGCCAGGCTGTGCTTCTTCATCCAAGTCCTGCTGCTTGCTTGCAGCTGAGGTCTGCTCAGGTTGGGGCTTGTGGTGGGTTAAGGGAAGAATCAGGAGGTTTTGCAGGTTTAACAGGAGATAGGTCATATAGGGTGTTCCAGGAACAACATGGAGGCAAGAGAGCATCCAGAAGGATGGGAGGGAGATCAGGGCAAGGGTGTACAGGAGAGAGAATAATGATGTTTATGGAAATTACACTTCCAGCAAGTGATCCATTTGTTTCCAATCAGACTATTTGCAGAGTTGAATTTCATCCATTATGCAGGAATATTAATTCATTTTCACATTTTTCCAGGTCACTTTGATAAAGTTAGATCCAATGGCTTTATCCGTTGCAAATAATCCATTATTAAACCCCTATAAATCAGCTGATGAGTCCACCGAGTTGTTCACCCTTTGCTATTCTTTTATACATAAATGTTCAAAAATACTGTACAAAAAGCAAGGTAGATGTGCAATGTGATGCGCTTAGTTTGTAAAGGACCATCAACATTGTCATCTCAACTCAATTCAGTTTTGAGTAACATCTGTAACTTCAAGATTTGTTTGTGATGGGAACGTCACATAATTTAGATGTAAGCACAATATTCAGTCAATGTGACATTGTCAACAGGTGTGGCAGACATTAGTTCATGCACTCAGTCAGCCTGGAAAACGGTGGCAAACCATCACAAGGGATGCCCAATGGAACGTTGAGCATATTCTATTACCAAAACACTGTATCCTCCATAACCAATGTTCTTACCTCCCATGAGTCCCATGAGGCTGCCTTCAGTGAGGCAGTGAGGAACAAGAAAGCAAGAAATGATAAAAATCTAGTAAACATAGACGTGTCACCAAGACAGCAAGAGGAGACAAGGACAACACTAAAGGAGTTAACATGTTCATAGAGACAGCTGTCTGATATGGCCTCCTAAATGAACCTGACAAACACTGCAGCACATCCATGAGAGGAAGTCATCTGTTCCAAGCAACATGAAATACTGAAAGATACTAGGAGCTAAACTGGCCTCCTTTACACAGTGTCCGTCCAGAAAATCCATATACTGGATATCTGCCGGTCACTTATTACATTCACTGATAGATGTTCAGGCCTCTGATGCTTGTAGTCAGTTGGAACAGGTAATCATGAACATGTGAGCATGTTTGTCTGATTTTCACATCACTGAATAATTTGTGTGGCTGCTGGTTCTCCTTTTCTCTCGTTTTAAAAAATAAATAAATAAATAAATAAATAAATCATTATGGTTTGACTAGTCAGCCTGTCTAATCAAATGATTAGTTGTTGACATTTTCCTTGCAATGCAGATTAACATAGGGGAACAGTTCAGCTCTATATCTACAGACCTACTGTGTTCAAGTAATCTGATGTAGTGGATAAAGGCACAACACCATAAACTGTACAGGAACATCGTTGCCACCAGACATTTTTCTTAGCAGTGGACAGATGGGGCTGCTGAAAATCATAGCGTGTCACACTTAAACCAAAAGCAATAACTGAATTTCAGTTATAATTTTCCATTATACTACAGCAGTACATACACTAGTTGAAATCTGTGTAAATATGAGTGTTATGGAATTGCATATGGATATACTTTGGTTTCTAATTTTACAGTTCTTAATTATCATGTGCATTAGGGCTGTCAAAATTGGCCAAAAATATTTGAACCATTTGAAGATCTACTTTTGTGCAAGATATCCATAAGAGGACAGACCAACACAACAGTAGCATTGCATCATATTCAGTTCCCCCTCAAATAAAAAACAATGGAGGAATATTTGAGATGTGGCCTCAGATCGCTAGAGCTGGAACAGCAAGCTAACTGTACCTCACATAGCTTACATACAACTTTATCTTGAGCTTCCACAATTTTGCCGTGTAGTGATCTATAAGTACTGCTCTGAAGTACTTCCAAACAGGGCTGTTCAGATTGCTCGAAGTGCAAACCACCCTCTCTGTGGCTGAGCGGAGTTGAACTCATCAGTACCATACAGCTGTGGCTGAATTATTTGCATTATAGTCAGAAGTCACACAATGTGCCTTTAATGATTTAAAACGACATGCAAGTTCAGCTGAAACGAGCATTCGGTGCAACTGCTCAGGCACATGGGTGAACTCGCGGACAGCCGTGGTAATGCTCCTTTTCTCTCAATCGAATATTAATTTTAACAAATTATTTAATCAAATTTAGAATATTAGTTGACAGCCCTAGTACCTAAACGAATATAACAGAAACAAGCTTATTATACAGCACATTATGCATATGCCACTCACAAAGAGGGGGCCAGCACATGCATCAGAGGGCCCCCCTAGCCCTTCTTTGACGGTGCCATTATAAAGAAATGAAAGGTTTTTCTTAAAACTCTACGTACAGGAGTGTAGAAGACGCCTTCAATTCTTATCTTTGTCCATATTTTGTCCTTTCTCTGGTCACACTGAGTAAAGCACTCAGTCTTGGGCTCCTCTGTGGGAAATTGTGGAACTATACTTTGCCTTCCCCAGAGGTGGTCACGTTGACTCGGTTTGTCCAGGAAAAAAACAAACAAACAAAAAAAAGACCTTACAAAGCTCCCCCTGGTTTTCCTACAGCCTGGTGGCCTAAGATGACCACATGGAGTAGTTATCTTAGCGTCTTTCGGTTTTTGAACTTTCATTTTTGTCCTCCTGACCTTTGCCTTGACCTGTTACACCCACCTGGGGGTCTCGTGGAGCGCTGACTGCCTCCATAGCATCCAGGTCCATATCCAGTAGATTGCCCACTGTGGGGGCATCAAACTGCCGCACGCACACACACGAGAAAACACACAGCACCTTTACTGGGATGGGCTTATGGGGATGCTTCTGAGCACTGGGGGAATACTCATGTTTATTGGAAATACTGTTTGTAAGACCTCTAATAGCAAGTTGGGTTACTGGCTCCTCATGTCAATACCAAATTTAACATGCCCTTATGCACTTGGCCTTGCCATCTGCCCTTGAGGAATTCCCAATGCCTGCACCATTCTTAAGGGGCTTTTGCTTTACTTTACTAGCTCGAGGGAAATGTATTAGATAAGCCCTCACAGTGGAAAGGGATCACGTGAACATATGTGTCAACTTCAGCAGCAGAACTTGCCCAGAAATCATAGAGACATGCATGCATTTACATTTTATAACCAAAATATATGGCAGACAAAGCAGTTTATAAACCATAAATATTTTTAAATACTTTTAAAAGAATTTTTTAAAAATGCTTTTAACATACTTCAAATTTATAACACAGATGTTCACAGATGTTCACAGTGGGTTTAAGGTAGTAAGGTTATACATGCTGCTGACTGCTGATTCAACTTCATGACTTTATTCTGCTAGCCTGCTAGTTAACAGGTTAAATGCTACACATTTAACAACAAAAAAAACACTACACTGCATTTTCCCCACAAAATGTATGTACAGTATGTTCAAATTCAAAAACTGTTTTTACCAAGTTTGCAGGGACAGCTATACAGCTCACTAAAGGCAACCTAGCTGAAGCTGAACGTACGCCAATTGAGTTTTCCACCTCTCACTTTCCCCTTCTCCCCTTGTACTGCAAGGGGCTATTTGTGTAACACAGGTGTGATGCACTGTGGTGAGTTGAGGTTGGCGAGGGCATGTTAAAAAAACAATACTGAAATGGGACCTGGGAAAAAAGCTCTCCTGCTTTTGGAGAGTGGATCGGTAATGGGAAAAGCATTATGGGGTGCTGAGTGAGCATGGTAGCAATAAAGTGACGCCAAGAGGATTATGGCAATACTGAAAGTAGTAATGGTATAAATTAATGGTAGTAGTAATGGTAGAATGACGCATGTAAAAAGAAATGGACCTGCAGCAGGGGCTCCTGGATAGATGGGAAGTTCTGCTCTAAGCATGGATGGTGAAAGTAAATGGAGTAGACACACAAGCGAATGTTTGGATGAAGAAGGGGACTTGGATAAAGCGGGGCTCACAGATTGAGAGGTAAGCTGTAATTTGACCCCTAACCTTTGATGGTGTGGTAACGTTAATATCTGGTACCACTGCGTCCTCAAACAGGTTAATGATGTCCGTTTTCGCATCTTTAGCTGGAGAAGGCCTGGGGGGCCGTGGGACTGGTGGCCCCAGTCTCAACTGCCGCGCACACACACAGACACAGGGCACACACAACATATGCGTGCAAATAGTAAAGGAGACAAACACACGTCATATGATTAGTTAAATATCACAAAACAAGAAGGCTTCAGTGTGTCGTTAGATCATAAATGTCTACTTTGGGTTAGTAATTACACTGAGAAAGACAAACAAATGCTGTGTTTGACTGTGTGTGTATTTGGTATAATGTTGTGCACGTGTACAGCTTTCCTTTGAATTTTCATTGCTTCCTACATCACATTACATACATGTGCAAAAGTCAGAGACCTTCATTTATTTAATTTCCCATTTTAATGGACTTTAAATATTAGATATGTTTGAGCAGATTAGGTATTAGATCTACTTCCATACGGAAAGTGAAAGTCTCTCAGATTAGAATTCAAAGAGGATTAAAAGATTCATTGAAGGTGTGGGGTCTCCTAACAACCACGCAAGACCCGCTGACCATCAGAACTGTAACTGACGACACAAAAAATACAGAAAAATATGACGTTATATTTAGTTAGATTTGTATTTTGTGAACTAGGTTTTCTGTTTTGTTTTCCGGACGCTGAAAAACAAGTAACTTAATAGCTGTTTCCACAGGAAATTAAATATATGAGGGTTGGCGTCTAACTTGTTCAGAACTGTTCATGATTGCCTGTGAAACTGTCTCTCTCTTTCTCTCTCACACTCATAAAACAGTACCTTAGATGCTGGTACAGTTGTGTCTGACTCAGATGCTGCTGTGGCATTGTGGTTGGCGGCTGCTTCACTGCAATTAAAGAAAAAAAAATATCACTCAGCATTTCTGCAGTGTCTCAAAGTCACCACTGTGTGGCAACAGAGAGCTGGGAGAAGCCATGCTGATATCAAATGGCAAGGCTATAAACACTAGATATAAGAACTAATATCATAATATGAGCTTCATAAATATTTGTCCACATGCACATTCAGGCACAGACTGAAAACAAGGTAGCAAGTGCAAATTACATTTGATGAGTAAACAAATGTTAATATTAGTGTTGCTTGAACCATTTATACACGCAAAACAACACATATATACCTCTTCCCGGTAGTGTTGACAGATTTTCTAGGGGAGGTTTGAGGATTTGTTTAGTCTATAGGGAATACAGAAGCTCCCAAAGCAAATTTCTCAATAATATTGCAAAAATTAGACATAACAGACTCCTAAATTACAGAATGGACAAAATTCAGACAACACTCACTTGGCCTCTCGCTGTTCCTCCAGTTTGGTCATGATATCAAAAAGATTCTGGTTCAGCTGTGAATAAAAGAGAGCTTTATTCAAGGGGCAAGAATACTAATAATCTATGTCTTTATTCTGTTGTAATAGGTGAGTTGATGAATCAGCAAAACTCTCACTTTGCCCATCTCTCTGTGGAACTTTTCTTCCATTCCCGCCACATTCTGAAAGGTGGTCACATATAAACCTACACGACTAAGAGAGAGAGGGGGAGACAGAGATATCGTGGGAAAACCAAGCTGAGGGAAAGTGTTCCTTTATTTAAGGATGAAGTATGGGTAAACAGAGGACAGGGGGTGGGAAGTGAGAGATGAAGGGATTGGTACCTGCTCCACAGAGTTGGAAGCTCCTCTTGGAGATCATAACTGATCTCTTCAAACACCTTTTGTGCTTTCCCCAACTCTTCCTCTGCCTAACAACACACAGACAAATAATTAATGTAATTACAGTTGTAAAGCTGTTTCAGCTGTAGAGCTAAAGTTAGTTGGCTAATTCGCTAACATTAGCCAATGACTTTGCTAACGGTCTTTTTTTGCTTCAGACCTCGTTCCCCTATTGTTTGATAAACCGGACTAAACCATTATTCTCATATAACTTCCAGTGTCTGTCTCCTTTTGCAAATGCAGCCAATATAAAATATACTTGGCTAACATTTCCTACATTGAACGGACTGAGTGGATGCTTACTGAACTAGTGGACACAAGTGTTACCCAACAATCATATGAATAGCAACGTTAGTTATCGGTCATCTGTGGCAAAGCTTGTAACATATCCCTAACTTTCTCTGTTTCAGTCATGAAGAAGAGCATTTCAGATTTATCTGGAGAAAGGAATCGCAGCACAACTCGCATTACAAAATGTTCTTCTGCATCTTCTGTGCAAGTGACATATTTCCACCAGAGCGGTCCTCAACTGCCCACACTGACCAAACTTATAAAGTGCAGCTGTAAGAACACCTTTAGAGTGTTAGCAGCATTGAGTAATGGTAGTTTGTTTAATGTTTAGTATTAATGCCTTTAGAGGGCAGTGGTGAGCAATTTGAGCTTGAGCTGTGCCTGTTGTCAGGTAGAAAGTTTCAACAGCTAATAAGCTAAATAGCTAATCAGCCAATTTAGAAAACTTACGTCTTGTATTTTAATGATCAAGACAAGCCCAAAACTTTTTGAACTCTTCTGTATGTAAAATATATATAAAATCACACTAAAATACATTTAAATTGCATTTGAATTACGGATTGTTCTGGAGTACTTCCATGACATGGCTTTATATAGCACAGCAGGCAGTTTAGTCTATGCCAAGACCCAGAGTCAGACGGGGTTAGAGCATTAAGGCAAAGTGACAGGTGTGTCACCTGGCTTCTGCTGAGGTTAGTTTGAGCAATTTGATGTGCTGTGATTATTCCCTGAGCCCAACCTGGAGCAGCTTTCTCCATCAGAGCCAGGGGCTAAACATGCAGAGAAAGAGAAAAAGAGAAAGAGAAAGAAAGAGAGAGGAGAGAGAGAGCGCAAGAGAGTCAGAGAGAGTGCAAGAGTGAGAAAGAAAGAGTGTTTGTTAGCAAGCATATTAGCGCACACATCACACCGACTCAAAAAAATGTCAATTATGACAGCAAACGTATTTAGCTTGTGTTGCACAGAACCACACACATACACAAACATAACCACATAATTAATGACACTGATTTTCCAAAAATAGAGGACAAACAGTTGCAGATTACACATAGACACACAAGACAGGTGCATCTCTGGTACCTTGGCAATTTTGGCCTCATCCTTCTTCTTGCTTTTCTGTATGGAGGCAAAGTGATGTCTGGCACTGTCAAAGTCCACCAGCTTTCTCTCGCGCTTCGCAATACGAGCCTGGAGGGGGAGCCACACAGACCTCTGCTATAAGACATGTATTCTTCTACATCCAGAATAGTGTAATAAGAGCTAAAGCTAACCTTAATTTCAGGAAACTGAGCCATGTATGTATCCATGGAGATGAGCGCACTGTCCACAAGCTTCTGATAGAAATCTCCCCATAGGACATCTGTGTCCTGCCAAGCAAAAGTCATTAGATCTACAGACACACAGACATACACTACTGTGCAAAAGTCAGACACCACCTTTCATTTATTTCATTTCCAGTCAACATGTCCATAATACAAGTTATTCATTTCCATTAGATATTTCTGAGGAGATTAAATATGACAAACCACAATCTCACCATAAAAATGAGAGTCAAATGAAAATAAGTAAAGGAAAAGCCAGAGTTCCAAAACTAAAGTTCAAAGAATTAATAACAAATAAATAATAAAATGGGAGAAAAACAGACTTCTAACACCAGTAGTTTCATCTCTGGCAGTGCTATGGGTCTGAAAGGATGTTTTGCTGTCAAGAAGCTGTAACTGAGAAAAGGAAATTTGGAAGGAAAAATATGTGCACTAGAACACCAAAACTACAAATCTGAGATGTGGAGTAAAGATTTATGGACTGATGAGGCCAATTTCTCAGTGGGCTTACTTTAGAGACTGAACCAAGTCCAAACTCCCTGCAGATTTCTTCGGAAATCTGAAAACAAGTTGCTCAAAAAGAATGCCGCAGTTAAGAAGCTGCAATAAATGTAAAGGGTAGACACATTAAAGTGTTCTAGTCGAAACTCGATTGAAGTTTTTTTTCCTAAAATGAGCAACTTGTACTTAACAGCCATTTGTCTGGTCATTAAATGAAAAGGTGGTTTCTGACTGCACAGTACAGATAGCAATCACATATCAATACTAACCTACCCTAACAAACAATTCTTCACTACATACAACTGACAAGCCTAAACGCCAGACATGGGACACCAAAGTGCCAATGTATCTTCAATGCTAACACAGTCACTACATTTAACCAGACCCTAAAGCAAGTACAGCTTGGAAGAGTTGTCTAACTACTTTACCTCCAGATTATTATCCATCTCCTTCTCTATTAACTCCTTCATGCAGGAGTAAGTGCACAGAATGAATGACAGAATAGGAGTGTGAGAGTTATAGAGAAAGACAATGCAAGCAAAATACTGAGAATGGAAAAACGGAAAGGAGTTACAACTCTATTATATAAGCATCTACTATATATATATATATATATATATATATATATATATATATATATATATATATATACACACACACACACACACACACACACACACACACACACACACACACCATGCATGGTCTTTTAAAGATTTAAAAAATCTTAACTGAAAAAGATAAACAAGCAAGCATCTTTAAAAACACACACACACACACACAAAACAGTACGTGTGAAAAGTTGGTGTGAACGTCTTTGAGTGTAAGAGATCACCATCACACCAAAGTGCCAATTAATCACTGTGCTAAATCAGCGAGAAGGTAAATTTTATTTGGTCGAACTTTAATCAATTTCTTGATTTATTATGGCAGCTCTGGCTACAACACCGTTAAAACTTCAGGGCGCTGCTGACTTTTAACATACAGAAAGCTGAAAATGGTATTAAAAGTCCTGTAATGGTGACAGGCAGTGTCAATCACTTGACCACTCGACCTCATATAACCCATTTCATTGTGGAAACGCACACACATCTGACGCAGGAAGCTTGGCAGTAACGGGCTTACACACCTCTGCGAGGGCATCCATCTCCTCCTTCCCAAACCAGTCTGGCTCATACATTTCTGCTAGACAGTCCTGCAGACGCTTGGAGCTTTCGTGCATTGCTGAGGACAGACAGAAAGACAGACATACAGCTGCCAGAAGAACTAAAAAAAAACAACATAAGCACAGGAAAGCACAAAATACAGTCTCCCATACAGACGTACACACACTTATACAACCACACAGCAACAACTGAAAAAGCATTATCAGGAGGGTTAATCAGTACATTAATTACAGTTCATTAATAGTATATGCAAAGTACACAGAAAATCTAGTTGGAATAGAAGAGATTTTAAGATTACTCAAATATAAGTATAAGTTGCATTTATTAATACTAACCTATTTCACTGCACGCTTACGTTTTATAAAAGCACACTTAAACGCATTTTAATAGTTGAATGTGTTTACATTTATTTAGTGATATTTAGTTTAGATGCTGTAGAACTCAGTAAGTAGCACTTAAGTGTAGCAGTACATCAAGTATATTTATAATACATCACCAGTGTAATAAGTTATGCCTACAAACTACTTACTTAAGTACAACTTAAACTGTTAAAAAATACTGAAAAGCATCACTGAAATGCATTTAAATTTACATTTAATGCAAAGTTATCATAGGTTGTATGTTTTAAAGTAAGTTTAAAGTGTAAACATTAAAAACATCTACTTTTCATATTAAATACACTTTTGAAAAGTGCATTTAAATGAATTTTTTCTTTAACAAGGTCTGACTTACTTTTTACTGCTGCCAGATATGCCCTCAGATCTCTTTGCAGTTTTGTGCCTTCAGTCTGTACACAGAAAAAGAGAAGACCACCACTCCAATGAAATGTTTGGTACTTTCAATCACTTAGTTAGGTTAAGTTTTAGTTACCATAGTTACTTACTGCCCATCACCTCCAGAGAATGAATGTGTTTAGAAAGCGTTCTACCACTATGAGTCTCCTTTACACAGTAATTTTCCCAGGGTTAATGGGATGTAGGTTGTAAGACGGTTACAACTTTAACATTATTATTAAACTCTTATTAAGAGTCCTTAAGACTCAATATTCAGTAATTACATGGACTGCAATGCAACCTGGCTAATACGTTATTCTTAAGTTATACAAGTGGGTAATAAATGGCAAACTAAGTGGTTAAACATTTAAAAGCCATGTCTTAAGGTGGCATATACCACCTTTTGACTGCATGCAACTCAAATAATCCAGGATTTCTACTCTGTTCTTTAACAACTTAAATATATGACAAAGAACAAATTTGCTAAACTTGCCAATCTTGTACCTTGGCTGTTTAAAAACAAGCAGAGATTGTAAGCCTTGTGAAAAGATAATAATACTGAAACCTCAGTTAAAGTAAATGTCTCAGCTGAATTACATCATGCCATTACAAAAATAACATTTAAAAAAAATCAGTTAAGAGATCTGATTTGCCACTCAGTGTTACAGCATAGCCTGTGTATGGGTTAAAAATGGAGAGGTAGCTTTAGGCTCAGAGGTCAGAGCTGAAGAGTTAGGGGATAGAAAGACCGTGTATTAGAAAGGATCTTACCATCTGCTTGTTGAAGTTAGCCACACTTTCCTCAAATGCTGTATCTTTGGTCTCGTCAGCTTTCCCCAACTTCTGCATCATCTAGAAATCAGACCAGATGTATATTGACAATTACTCATGTAATTATGACGTTCACTAATTACCAAAGAGTAAGAAGGTTTTATTTTTATACTTATATAAGCATAGTATAGCATAGTATACTTATAGTAGCATTATTTGAGAATTGGTATTGTATTTGCTTTTGGGCTCCCCGTACAGTTACAGAGTGTATTTATTTCCCCTTTACACTTATAACTTCACATACAATATATATATATATATATATATATATAGCACACTTTGTCAGCGCCAGTCGCTTGCTCACTCTCTCTCACATCTGGGGTGATGCCCATGCTGGAAGTACCAAGCCATCTGAAGACCCCTAGCTGCTGGTGTATGACGTGGTGCTGTAAAGCGTTACACAGTTATGGTACTGGTGAAATGTCCTACCAGGTAGGGTATGGGTGATGTCAGAACATCACCCTGGATGACTGGAATCTCAGAACTTCAGATCTGTTATCTGGTTAATCTGCTAAAAGGGATGTTGATTTTCTAAGTGAAATAAGTGTGAATACATTCATACATCCTCTACATGGAAAAAAAATAAGAGCTATAGTATTTTTTCTAAATTTTAGTCCACAATTTTTTTTTTTAAAAAAACAATTTGAAAAAACAAAACACAAAATGCAAAATGTGCCATAACTTTGCACAGCCCAGGTTTTATGTTTTACTTTTTTTGCACCACCTAGTATGTTAAATTCAGCAAATATACAGTATCTGTGCATTAAAATATGTAGAGGTGTGTTCTCTGCAGAGGATGTGCACATAATTTCACTCACATTCAACAAAACATGCAACCTGACATGTAACCCTTTCTTTTCCTTTTCCACATGTATAAAATAGACCCTAATTCTACTGAGGCTTAAACCATGCCTCAGGGCCAGTCTCAACATTTACAGAACCAGAACAGAAACTTAAATATGCTTTTTCATGGTTTTTCCTTCTTTTCAGAAAGCTGTGATAGAAGTTATATATACACTGTATATATGCAATGTTATGCTGTTGTTGCATATAGAAAAAAAAAGACACCACTTCAAAATGTTTCTTATTTCTTAGGAGTTTTGACTTGTTCCTTCTAAATGGCCCAGCACGCAACAAGCTCACATGAACCCAGGAAGGAATGGAGAGAATATAATTTACCTTTACAACAAAATCAAACTTAATGGATAAAACTGGCAAAATCATTCTCCAGACCTGCAATCATGACTCCACACAAACACAATAAAGCACAAAGCAAACATGACTTTACCTGAGCTAAGTAAAGTCACCTGAATGTTTCTGAAGCATCTTTCTAATGTGTGTAACATGCACATCTTTGAACAGTACTCACAAACCTCACTTCTGTCAGCTAGTTTCATTTCTACATTTGTAGATTTCCACAACTTAAACTTTTACTCATCAAGTTAGGCGGCTCAACCGTCTCAGCACTGACAAAGACACAAAAGAAAGAGAAAAGAACAAAAGAGAGAAAGACCACAGCAAAGCAATAAGAGGAAAAAGAGCAAGGAGGAAGACGCCTGACCAACCACAGACTAAATCCTATTACAGAAGGAAATTAGAAGTGTGTTTGCACTGAGAAAAGAAGGGAAGAGTGCTGCTCAATGAAGGACAGATACCTTTTCATCTGGTCACTTAAGTGGGCAAGCACAAACACGTATAAATACAGAGATTCCGTCACCAAGTCTACTGTTCTTTCAAATTAAATAGCATTAGATTGATATTTCTACATGAAATGGATAGCATTTTGGTCACTGAAGGGACAAAACCTTCTCTCCGTGTTTTATTTTGTTTGTTTTAAGCAAGCTGGACTTTACATTTTGGGATTTTGCAACTTTATTGTATCTTTTGTCCACATTTATCTGTGGATAGAATACGAGACAAACCAACAGCAAGGAACAAAACGTCCACATTCAGGCAGGCAGGCACGCACTACACAGCTATCTATCTAATGTAGACCAATTACAACTAATTACAACAAACTACCTCAATCTCCAAGCCATTTGAAAACTGCAGAAGAGCAAACAAGATCAGAGATAGCAACTTTCTACGGCTGCTTTCCCCCTCCATGCTATGGGGGATAGAACGTTTTAAGTGCATATGCATTATTGACAATGGAGTGTGTAAAAACTGATCTAACATTAATTATGCGGGGGTTCCTCGAAACCTTTCCTCTCAATTTCGACATGCTAGTTTCAGAGCCCTGGAGTTCTTTTGCAGATTCTGAATACAGAAGGTAATACATTTACATTTATTCATCTACCCAGAGTGATTTGTTCAAAAAACAGAAAACTCATTTAATAAAGTTATACCCAGACAACCTGTAAGGATCTATGACCTGAAAGAAAAGACTATAAAAGAATAGATTTCCAAAATGTGCTGCCACAAGATGTACCACAATGTTGCCCCATTTTGTGTCGCTCTGGGCTTGCATTAGGCTGAAATGTTGGGATGGATCGTAGTGAAGTAAAAACATTAAACCCAGGCAGCTGTTCATTCAGGGTAGAGTAGGGAGGCCACTCTACACTGCCTGAGTCAGCCATCTTTCATTCATACTGCACTCAACATACTGACTATTCTGAAGCAGCTGAATAAATGCTTTGCATGTGTGTCCAACAGAGAGAGAGGGACAGAGAGAGAGGCAGAGAGAGAGGCAGAGAGAGAGGCAGAGAGAGAGGCAGAGGTTTGATGGACAAAAATTACACCAACACATACTGAGAATACTGAGAAACAGCAACCACACACACACACACACAGCGGTCTTAAGTCAAGTGGCTAGGCTCCCTGAGTTTTCTTACATAGCTTTAGCCATCAGGTCGATGAGGCTTAGGTCACAGGAGACCCAGGATTATTGTTTTTTGCATTTATTAGTCAATTTTTTTCATTTGTGTTTTACAGGCCCCACAGGCCTCTGACTATTGTGCACTGGTGTTCAGTGACAGGTCCAAAAATAGACCTGAGCCTCATTTAGCCCTCCCCAGATCTAAAAATCCTCGCCACATTCTGTGGGATTAACTCACAGGCTACAGCCTGTCTGCTATTCATAGACCTGTTTCATGTCCAAAGGCCTTCTGGACCAGAACAGGTGTGTGGGCGTGTACCTATGAGGAGGGGTGGTTGGGAATAAGTTGATTGACATATGGTCTGTTCGCTGAGACTGGAGGGCACAGGTCAGAGCAGAGCTGGGTGATCCTGATAGAATCCAACACACCATGGAATCACAGTATCAGATGATATTTAAGGTCACCAATAAGGCTAACATCTATGCTTCCTGAGCAATGGTAAAGCTCAAATAACCGAGCAATGCTTGTTTTGATTCTTTTGCACTACAAGGACTATTTGATAATACATGTCTACCAGTACAGCAACAGGGATACCATTACTTATATGAGTGTATAATACCTAATCGATCAATACTGCTTAAACTGAAAACTTTTTGTTGTGTGACACCCACACCAGTATAGACGATATATCGGCCTGCGCGAAGAGAAGGGCAGATGGACGTTTCCCTCTGTGGGGCAGGGTCAGTGGGCTCCCTTCCTTATGAGTGTCTAATTTGGGAGCAGATGCCTGCGTGAATCTGATGCCTGACGGCTCTCCGCTCCCATTCCTCCCTGCTCTGATGTCACACTGACATATCAGACCCGAGACCATACATGTCTCTATAGCAACCGGACATGCCAACGTCTTTTCCAGTTTAACAGCAAGCCGCTGACCAGGAAGAGGAATGACTCAGGACAGGTGATGTCCACGGTGGAAAATGCATGGGATGGGGTGGGGCTACAGGGCCAAAAAGGGGCGAGGGAAAGACGGATATACTGAGAGGGAAAAAGAGGGAAGACAGAGAGCAGAGAGATGTAGGTCTGCCAGAAGAGTGTTCTCCTCTGGCTGGCTGAGTTTCAGAAGGGTAGAGGAGACCATGACCTCCCCTCAGAGCAATCACATGGAGGGTCATATATCACAGAGAGAGAGAAAACACATACACACATCTACGGTATCTGATGTGAAGTCCTGCCACACAAAAGATAAAGGCTAACTGACAAGGCCTGATCGAACATGCTAATGAACCAATGAAATGTAATAAATGAAAAGGGCCTGTATCCCACTTTTCTGATCTTGTATTTCTTCTACAAAACTTGTAAGATTTTAGGTCATAATTCTTTTTTACACAACTATTTTTAGCCTCTTGTAACCTTTAGACAGGCTGCATTTGCTACTCTGCCTTTAAGATTGATATATGTAAATATGTTCTGTTCTAATTGGCTGCCCTGTATAGTGTCTCACACAAAAAGTGGTCCCTTAAAGCTTTACTTATATTTATACAGGTTATTATTATTTTAGATGGCTGCTGCCAAGACTGCGATAATCAAGGTATTATAAGTAACTTATTCTTGTTCTGAATCTTACACATTATAATAGCTAGAAATCGGCCTCTGCTGAAAGTAATTCCCAGGCAGAAGTGCTAGCTTTGCATTCCTCATATTTTCTAGAGGCTGATCCTTGAGGCACATGCATGCAAGAGGATGCGAGGAACGAGAAAAGTGATCCTCTATTAGATAAACAGCAGCATATGGAAGATGAGGCAAGCAGAGAACTTAATGAACTCTTTGTCCCTAAATGAGATACTGATACACACACACACCCACAGGCAGCAGCATGCAGGCTTGAATCCGAGTATCAAAGAACGATGTAGCTGTCTTCTTCTCTAGAACCATCTGCGACTTGCCTACCCCTCGTCACTTCCCACATGCACCTGTTTGTTCATAACAAGAGCCTTCAGACAAGTGAAAAGCTCCCAGCCCTCCTCAAGAGACAAAGGATAAGTGAATCACTGGAGACTCATATGTCTTAAACCTATGCACAGCTTCCAGTGCCTGGGACCGGTCAGCTCATAATGCAGAGGCATTGATCAAAGCCACATGGCATACATATGGATAGTGAAGAGATCCCTGGCCCACCAATCACATGAACCCCTACAGGACCCCAATACAGAAAAAAAACGTTAAGTGTTTCACTCATTTTACTTCCATCTGTATTTTAATACACATTAGGCTCCACGGCGTGGGTCATCTACAGTGTTCGCAGAGGAAAGGGCACTTCCTGCCTGGAGGCCGATTCTAAATGGAGCTGTAGTTAAGTCGCATTCAGGACAAACCACAGTATCAGATTCACACAAACCCCAAGCATTTCTTAGTGAAAGGCTCGGAATGCCCCAAAACACGCACGTGGTTCGCCGTGAGTGAACTTTCCCATAAGGGAACCTCTTCAGCTGTAACCGGCCGACGGGGAGCGACAGTGAAAATTCCGCTACAGACACGGTTTCCGCTCGTCTTCAGCTCCATCGATGGAAGTAAACCACTGTTTATCAGCGAAACCGCTGGAAAAGCATAAAGCGGTAAAGAACTTGAACAGCGCGCTGCGAATCTACACCTAAATAAACTAAACTATACATACGACCGGAGTGGATACACAGCACTCAAATCCCGGGAGCCCTGCCCGCTTTAGCACACGGCGTTGAGGGTCTGAGTCCTCAGCCCATCGCGTTCCTCTGTCTTTGACGTTTGGCGAGGTGACTGGAGCGCAGACGGTCCCCGCACAAGCACGCAGCTCTGCAGGCAGTGAGGCTGAAGGTGTTAGCGATGTTCGGGGAGTTTTTTCTTTACCGTACCTTCTCTTGTGCTCGAGTTATCCTCTTCTGTACATTACTAGCCAGTTTCCCGGCGTTCACCCCTTTCCCTGTCTCAGCCATGATAGGCAATGCAGTCGCCGCAAGTCTGCCGCAAATAAACTAACGCGAAAGAAGCTAAAGTGCGGGAGAAACTAACGCGGGGGAGGCACGAAACGAAGCGAAACTGAAGTGGGAGCTCGGAGGAACTCCACAAGTGTTTCGGGTCTCCAGCCGATTCAGTGGTTAAAGCCTCTTAAAGGGATAGCGAGGACAGAGCGTAACTCTAATCCCTGACAACGACAGCCCCTTTAAAGGTGAGCGTCGCTATTGACGCGCTGCCTAAATATACTCAAAGACTTAGTAACTTGGAGAAATTTGTGTGGCTGCTACACCCGCAGCGTAGCTTGTTTCTGGTAACAACAATTCATTAAACAGGAGCTCATAAATCAAATTAGAGCGGATTATATTACCCCTCCCCTGGACAGCCTCTTAAAGGCACCGGTAAAAGCCACAGTATTAGCCGACACTGTGCTGGACGCAGGAAGGATGTGCTAATATATAACGGTCTCTAACTCCAGCGCTTTAAACATCTTTATTTTAAATAGCATTCCATCATTCCAGGTGAAACAAGCCCGGATGTAAGCTTCAATGGCTTGTTTGGCGGTGAAGTTGTCTCTATATGGGACCACGAGGCACCACATTCATCACATCTGCCTGTGTCCCAAACACAGCCTACACATCACCAATCCAATTATCTGCTAAGATAAAAAAAAGAAAAAAGTTAAAGAATAGCGAGCATTAGTAACAAAACAGTCCATATGTGATTTTAATCTCAAATTAATAGTTTAATCTCAAAAATAAACCTTCAAATATTCTACTCTGTAACATTGAATATTAGAGACATCCTGATAAAACAGATAGAACATTTTCATATTACATACACTTGGTGAAAATAAACAGATATTAATTTGGAGATGGGCACCCTTTACTGTGCCAAAAGCTGCCAGTCATCCACCAAATAGAACAAATAACATTTGATGACTGGAATTCTTGCAAACCAAAGATCAAGAGGTATGCTTTCTGTCTGTTTCTGGTATTTTGCAGCTCAGTCTTTTAGAGAGGATTTTTTGGTTTAATCCAGGTGTCTCTGTAGTGGCCTGCTTGCCCTAAAACATAACCTTCCATTAATTTTGCTTCTTCTGCCGTGTCCTCTACATGTTCCAGGCCTTTACCTATCGGTACTCTCCATGGCCCAGGGGTGAAAGAGTTCAGAGTCCAGCAGCAGTTTTCCCACCCAGCGCAAGGCATGAGCATACCAGTGTAGTCCCTCTCCCTGGACTCGATTCGGCCCGGTCCAGCTGTAAAGCATGCGGAGTGGGCCAAAAGCCCAGTGAGCAAGCTGATGTTTTTCTACTGCAGCATAGCATGAAGTCATTGCCCCATTGACCAGCAGGCTTCCCTGGGCAGTGAGTGGGGCGTATGCACCACGATCCTCCCACACACGCAGTCGGGTGATGCGCGAAAGCTGGCCATTTAGATGTCCCTCAGCCCCTTCCTCTAGAGTCAGCAAACACTGCCCTGGGTGTGCATCGCTGGCAAATATTGTTTGCATAGCCCCTTCTGCTGGCAGGGCCCCACCAGTGCAGTTTCCATCCCAAACAAAGAGCAAATGTGCTGCAGTCATGGAGAGAGTGGCTCCATTGTGTGTACTGATCACATAGAAGTGCTTCTTGATCGCTGGGTCACGGTCCAGGAAGGCAAGGACCTCACTATAGATGAGATTGCCCCTCTCTGTAGATGCCAGGACACGATCACCAGCCTGCAGGTCACGCATTGACTTCCGACCCCCCTTTTCCAGTGTCACCCATGCCCTTCCTGGAAAGCAACCCCCCGTCTTAGCTGCCAGGGAGTGTTCTATAGAGCCAAGGGCCAAACAGCAGAAGAGAGAGGGAAAGAGAAAGCAAGGGTGTGAGAAAAAGAAGACATTTGGAAAATGAGGGCTAACACATTTTCACAGCACACGCATATAGTTCTGGGAATAACCTTTATATATAACCTTTATTTAAACATTAAAAATCTACACATCTCATTTACAACAAAGTTTTTTTTAAGACCATTCGTTCTTTTATGGTATTCCATATAATCCATTTTCTAAATTTCTACATAATTTACATTTGGAGTGGCTTTGATATGGGTCCATTCTAGAGAAATGTACCGAGTTAGAACTGTTCACAGAGGTGGAGTGTTTAATGCGTCTATGAGATACCGCACCGAAGCAAAATAGGACCCAAAGAAAACCCCCCAACCCCCCATCCAAGATTTACCACAATTGTATCATCACCATTACATGTAAAAACCCAGAAGACTTGTAGGTTCACTGATCATTTTGCACAATAAACAATCATTTTTCTTTGCACTCTTAAAACATTTTGTCCATGCCAACCCTGACCAAGGCTAATACCTCTGTCTTCCTTTTCACTCACTGGTTGAACTGATGTAGGTGATCAACAAGGTTCCTGATTGCGTTGAGCTATGCATTGGCCTTCGTGTGCAATTCTCCAAAATGCAGTTTGGGAGCGCCTCCCAGTGGATTCTTTAAGACCAGTATTGCCAGCAATAGTTGCCTTATAGTTATCGTCTTAACTTTAAAGCTGAAAAAAATACATTGTGGCTTCTCACCTCAAAATAATAATACATATTTGATAATATATAAATAAGCGTTTAATTTAGGGATAAAGTTTCTCTGTTCCCATCCAATCAAGTCAAGGACAGCGAACTTGCATAACGATCTGGGCAGAAAGGACAGTAGGAGAGAAAGAACAAGAAATTGGTAGAAAAGGAAAACACAAGAAATGGAAACAGAAAAGAGAGAACAAGAGAAAAAGAATATTACAGCTTTGATTATGAATACACAAAACGAAAACTATAGTTGAGTGATGGCTATTTTACTGCTCTCTAGTAACAGAAGATCTTAATGCACAATTTATGCACTAGTAACTAGAGACGGCCATCTGTCAAACTTCACACTGATTACACAAACAGTTACATTTATACACATAATGTACTTTGCCCAGTGTTGAAGGATAGGATAGCAAGACCAACAGACTCTCTTCCCCAACCTTCTAGAAATATTGTACCTGTTCCGTGTTAATCAGCCTTCAGCGTAAAGCTTGGTGAAGCCCATGACAGCTGTTAAATAAGAAAGGGAATGCTGAAGCAGAATCAGATATATAGAGGAAATTAGAACAAGTTAGGGGATGATCAAAAGAATGTATTTATTAAAGAGCCCAGTCCTGCTTGAGGATACGCCAGTGCAGCACTGTGTTGCAAAAAGACTAAGGACCAAAACGACCACAAGAAACTTGTAAACTTGTCATTTCTTAGTAAACGTGCATGTCACAGCAGAGAGTGAGTTTTTGGGCACACCATTCCTTCTATTGTATGTATATTGAGTTGCCTGTTTATTAGGTACACCTGTCATGTACCTACACCTATTGCATACAGTAGGGTCCAAAAGTCTGAGACCATTTTGTGTACTTTTCTAGCTGAATACCAGGATTTTCATTACAAATTTTATTATAGGCATAGCAATTTAAACAAAAAGTCTAATCTTATTTCTTGTTTATTTCTAGGTTTAAATGCAAAAATAACCAACCAAACGTGATGAAGTGATGAAGGGCTAGTGATGAAGGGCTAGTGATGAAGGGCTAGTGCATGACTAACACAAGATGTGGATGAAAAAAAAATAGCTATAGTCTCTAACTGTATCATTGTACACCTAAACAGTGCACTAGCAAACAAGGGGTGTCGAATAAAGTAGGCGCAGTCTAATAAAATGTCAGCAACACTGCTGCATATGGTACACTCGCACCAGCAGAACCTTCACTAACAATACAATACGTAATTGTATTTCTACAATAGGTCAGTGGTAAAATGGTCAGTGAATGCAGCTACAATGACGGTATACCTAATAAACTAGCCATAAACATGTACCGGCATGCCTGCCCAGCGCATTGTTCTTGCTCTTGTGTAACTTGCTCTACTCACAAATGCGGTGAGAAGCTGCTTAGTTAGTTGTGGTTAGACAGAAAAGGGATATTCCACATTATCCAAGCTCTATGCCACAGTTATGCCCCTGACATTCTCCTTGTCCTGCTCCTAGTTTCTAAATTCCTCAATCTTCTTCTCACTTCACTCGCATCTCTCTGCCCTTCCCTCCATCCCTCTCACCTGACTTGACACTGCAGTGGATGTGGCCTTTGGACTCATAGTAAACCCAATCGAAGCCGGCCTCTACAGCCAGACGGGCCAACATGGCATATTTATTACGGTCGCGGTCTGAAGTAGTGATGTCCACTGCTCTGCCCTCATAGTGCAGAGACTCTTCGGAGTGATGGCCATCCTCATCCCAGCCCTCCGTCACACGCAGACGCACACCTGGCCATAAGTTCATCACTGAGATCGCCAGAGAGTTCAGCTTATCTTTACAGCGCTACAGAGAGACACAGAAGGATGAACAATAGAATTAGAGCTTTGTTTCTGATCTGCTCTGTTCAAGCAGGTATTTTTTAAAGTGAAACAGGTCTGATTAGAAAGTCTGTGATATGAAATACAGCTGTAGTTTCTGTTTTGCTTTAACTCAGTTTCCAGTACACCTGTACCAGATATGCAGTGTTCGTATTGGCTCGGTTCAGATGTGCCGGAAGCTGAGATAGACCAAAATTTGAGCCATCTAGAAGGCTCAGAGGACGTGTTCAAGAACCACTGTTTCAAGTAAAACGTCTACAGAGTAAGAACTCTATACATTGATATTTAAATAATTAGCATCACTTCCAAACAGCAGTTACCAACCCTGGTCCTGGAGATGTATCTTCCTGCAGAATCTACCTCACTTGCTCTAGCTAATTACCTTCTAATTAACTAAAGTCCTAGATTGGCTGGATCTAATTTTAGCTAAAAAGGGAGCAGCGTGTTTGGATCTCCAGAACCAAGGTTGGTAGCCACTGCTTTAGAGCACTTTTTTAAAAGTATGACAAATTAATAACTGCTGTATTATATCTAGTGCATATAATAAACCCATATTTAGGGAACACAGAAATAAATTTGTAAAATGATAAAGTTTAAATGATTTTAATATGAAGTTATTTATTAGGAATATATTAAACCAAAAGTAAAGGTGGCAAAAAAGTGATGAAGTTAGGAGAAAGTTGTCCATCCTTTCAATGGATGTTTTGGTAAAGAAACACTTTTGTTAATGAGATATCTGCCCGTTAGGAACCTTTTAAAAGTTTATCCAACCTATCCATATCAATTATAGGTATTTCCTAGAACCATATGTCCTAACGAGCAACATTTAGCTTTTAAAGAGTATATGTCACTAAAAGATGAGCCAGATTTGGGATCAAAGAGAGACAGAAGTACAGAGAAGCACTGTGTCTGTGCTTGGGTTTCCAGGAAGCTGAGCGTTTTCAGGCCGTCTTGTCAAATAGTCTGTGGTCTTCTACAGTAAGCCAATAGCTTACTGTAATAACCTTTTCAGTGCCAAGTGGCATGCAAAGGCAAATACAAGACTAGTCACAATGCACAATGCAATGTACTTTCTTGCTTGCACATACATGCACATACCTATAGACAGTTTGGATGAGTTTGAAAACCATAAAAGAAACACAAGATCAAGATCAAGACCACACTTAAGCTCACATAAAAGGGTTTAATTTTACATCATAATGAAAAGTAAGGCAAATAACACCTGCATTCTCCTTAACGGTACATCTCAGTACCTTTAGTCAGGGAACATACTAAACCAACGTACTATAATTCATTGAAATGATATTGTCTAAGTTGTACTGACTCCACACACTGTCTTGTCTCCAGGCCTTTTAATGCATGTTTTCAAACATTAGGTTATAAAAAAAGATCAAAATGTGTACTTTCCCCACTTATTTAGGATACACAACTGGACCTCAAAACCACTGTTTGTGCCTTGCTGAACGAAAAACGTACCTGCACAGTGCCTTTACATCTAACACTGTAGGTTGAATCCTGTCTAGTTTCCAGTTCCACAGACAATGCATTACTTCTGATACTTGCAATGGTATGCAATGGTATGCATAATGCAGATGTTCAAGTAGTTTTGAGCCCTTAATATCTAACCTATTAGTATAATGTCTTTCTGAATCATCTCTGCCATGCACTCCACTCAGCCCTGGTTGTCCTCCTCGGACCCCCCAAATACAACTCCCACTTGCTGACCTGTGTTTGCGCTCTGCTGCCACCAAGTTCTCAGAGGCCTGAGGAAAAAGAAAAAAAGAGCAAGGAGAGAGGGATAGACAGAAACAGACAGGGGAAGGACTGAAGACTGTGAAAAAAGATAAGAATAAGAACATGAATAATAGATTCTAAATCTAATAATAATGTTTCTGTTATTAATAAAGCAAACACAGATAAACAATAGACGATACAAACTAGAAAGCTTTGGGAAACGAATGAATACAATGGAAGAGGAGAATTTGTGCAGGATAGTGTTATTAATATTATTATTAATGGAAATTGGGTGAAACTGCTCAACTGTGGAGGTAAAAGAACTCCAACACTGAGGTGCTGCACTACAGAAGTTTCCACTGCAGAGATAACAGAGATGAGACGAAGGGACAGTGAGCAAGTCATTAGAGAGGGATGAAATGGACAGGAGGTGCAAGTTTGTGAAAAGCTTAACATGTCATGAGAAACCAGTGAAGACTGCAAAGGGCAGGTGTGATATTGAATACTGCAGACAGCAGCTAATTCCTGGACAATTTAAAGTTTGAGGAGTCTGGACAAAATATTGAGCACACAAGCTGAGAGACAGGGTCTGAGTTTTGCAGCGCTATGAAGGTGGCATGTTGTTTTTTTTTTATTAAGGAACCATCAAATGACAAGGTCACAAACAACATAGGGAGATTAACCGTCTCACCAACGTGAAGATTTATTAAGCGTTGATTTCAAGGCAGTAAGAATAAATTCAGTCTCGTCACTGTTGAGCTTCATGCCTTGCTTTCTGATAAACAGGCTTCACTCTGAGTCAGATTATGAACGGAGTGTATGCTGAAGGAGTGAGTATAATCAGCACAACATTGAAAAAAAGAATAAACAACAACAACAACAACAACAACAACAACAACAACAATAATAATGTAACATTAGAGGGAGTAATAAAATATTTTCTATGGGCCAAGCGGAATCAGTTCAGTATGGTCCAGGCGGTTCCTTCACAGAGCGTTTGGAGAATGGTCTGGAACACTGTATAACAGCCTGCTTCAAAACTGTGGCAAACTATTTTGTTACATTGAGTCAGTGAGAGGCTGAAGCCAAAACAGGTAGGCTAGCACATTCCCAGACTATAGCTGATGCATCAACAACGATAACACATATGTGCTGAGCCTCACTCCCACTGCGACATGGTGTGAGCAATGAACGCTTTGAATTGAATGCACACTGGAAAACTGTGATTTCTCAGAGAGCATGAAATCAGTTCTTGTGCACGGATAACGCGCTGCCCTCATCATTATACTGTAAGTAGCTTTTTTTAAGTGAGGCTCTATGTCGAACTAGTGGACTTTGATCTTTGTCCTACATTTGCGCCATTTACGCAAACACGTCTGATAGGCACGCAGGACTATGGAACCAGTTTAAGGAGGCAGGAGCAGCTTTTTAAACGGACTTTTACTGATACGTGTGTTTGACGTTGTCGCTGTCCAAAAAAGGATGAAACATATATTGGGGTTTTAGCCAAATCATTTTTCCGACCCCGTCTCCGGGCTTGTGGATAAGAATAGAATCTCGCGCAGTGGTAATAGATGCCCATTCACACTGTGGTGTGGATTTCAGCGCCCGTTACTTTTTTCACGTTGCGGTTACGAAAAGTGAACTGGACTTCATAAATCAGCCCGCGAACTGTTGGTTTAGCTTTCAAGGTGCAGCTCGACGGGCTCCGAGCAGGAGCGCCTTCGCGCTGACCGCGGCCTGCGCAAACACAAACACGCGCCTGTGCGGGAGAGTCGCCGCTGCATCAAAAACCGAGCCCTGAAAATATGCGTATAATTAAGGCTCAAATGAATGCGAAGTGGGCTATTTTTACACTCTCGAGCGCTAGAAAAACAAACAGAATAAATAACACAAAATAAAATGAAATAAAATGAAAATAAGACAGAGCAGAGTTTGTCTCCGGCGCTCGCCGCAGTCTGGCCCTCATAAATTGTGCGCGGCCTGCGATGTGGCCCCCTCCATCCCCCGTCCGGCTCCCACGGGGTGGGGGTGCACGGACAGAACCGCTCGGCCATTCAGAGGAAGCTCGCGGTCGTCGGAGCGCCGATTATAAATACTTTTATTCTGCGGGATTGGAGCTGCACACATTCCACTCGGAGCCACATCAATGACAGGGTCATAAAAAATTCTGACAGGCACCAAAAAAAGGTGGCGGGGGGCACCCACGAGCAGTCGCGCGTAAGCTGACGGTAAACATTAAAACACTCCCAGGTCATGCTCGCATCTAAATGTGTCGATGTCGTGTTTTCGTTTCCAAACGTGCGCCTGCAACAGAGAACACAGTGTTTTAATTAAGCGCGTCGCCCCCCTCGCCTTCCCCCCATTTCACTGAGAAGACCTCTGAGCACGAGCTGGCCGGCTTGTTTCGTCCCAGAAGCTGAGCCGCTTAGTTTAGACGCGTGATAACCGAGCCGCCTCTTAATAAAAACAGCCCGCAGGACGTAACACGTCCCCAGCCTCTCAGAATCCTTCACACGAGAGGGAGAACCGCGGCGCGTGTGGCGAATACCCGTTACTCACTTACTACCAGTAGCATTTGCGGTGCGCTATAAGGCGGCAGGCGCGCGCAATAGCGCGTGGATCCACTGAACGGTAGAGCTCGCTGTGCCATGGGACACTGAACACTGGGCAAATAACGCTGGACCTCCGCGGCTCGACAAAGCGCGCTCCACGGTCAGCGAGCGTTCCCGCCTTACCTGCGTCATCATCCGGTCCGCACCTGTGTTCTCCTCATCCTTAAAGATGATGTCTGGGTTATAGTTCGCCGTCAGCTCTTTAAAGCGCTCCGAACTGCGCGTGATCTTGCCCTCGTACCTCCCGCTCGCTCCCAAGGTTTTCTCGGCTACGTTGGGGCTGAACTGTTTGTAGGCCAAGGGCGTGAGCTTCCGGGGCGGCCGCCTCTTGCCGTAGCCTCTGCCCGGGCCGCAGCACGCACACGCCGAGGCGAGCAGCAGGATGCAGCCGGTAAGGAGCGGCACCCGCGTGGAGAGCCTCATCACACGAGCGCTCGTGGGTACTTCAAATAGTCCTCCCCCTGGTCGTGGCTTCTGTCCCCACGCCGGGTCACTGAGGGGGACTGGGGTCGTGCCTAGGAGGGCATCATGTGCTGTTCATCCCGGACAGAAATGTCCGGCGTTTTTGGGCGCAACGCCTTTAGACCGGTAGAGGTAGCGCCACGGTGCTCGTCTCGGGTCTCTGCAGCGCGCGCTCTCTCTCTCTCCCTCTCTCTCTCTCGTTTTCTCTTAGTCCTAGAATAAATAGCCACTTTCCGTTTGTCTTGGCACGCGCGCTGAGAGCCGCTGCGGTGGTGAGCAGTGCGCGCAGACGGAGCGCGCTGCGCTTTTTGCGCTGCGGTTATAGGGTGTCCCCGCCGCGGCTTGGCTCTGAATGCCGCCCTGTGGCACGCGGCTCTCAATGGAAATGGGCGAGAGAGCGGAGAGTTCAGATGGCGCTGGAGCAGACCGCACCCTGCCCGTCCTGCCCGGAGTCCCAGCCCACCTCTCCTCTCCTCCTCTGCCCTCCCCTCAGCCTCGCTTTATTACCCGCGCCCCTCTCGAGCTACTACTAGTGTAACATACGCGCTCCGAGCCATTAAAAGTCCCGGACATCGGACACAGTCCTTGGGGGTTGTACACATACACACAGTCGCACACACGGGCGAAGTGAGAAACGCGCTAAATAGTAGCTGACGGGTCCAGACTGGACACAGCAATCAAGGGCAAAGCCA
The DNA here is from genome assembly GCF_015220715.1 of Pygocentrus nattereri. Taxonomy (NCBI): domain Eukaryota; kingdom Metazoa; phylum Chordata; class Actinopteri; order Characiformes; family Serrasalmidae; genus Pygocentrus; species Pygocentrus nattereri. Next base: position 730,495 of record NC_051240.1, read on the forward strand.
GTATGGTGCAGAGATGAGAGCTGTTCTATTGTGAGAACTACGAGGGATCACTCTAGAGGGGGAAACACATTAGCATGGTTAGGCATATTAACTTCCCTAACAGATTTGTTAGCCAGGGCACTGACTGGGCACCACAGTTCATCTAAGGAACAGCAGAGGGCTGCAGGACTGTGCTGGTACATCAAAGAGAAAACTAGCCAGTCTGAGACTTCAAATAAAATAGCTTAGTTCTTTATTTCAATAAAATCTTGCATGTGGACAGACTTAATTAAAACAGATAAAAGATCCAGAGAACAATGAAAAAACAAACACTCATTGTATCTAGATGTCCAAGTAGAATTGAAAGTAGATCATTTAAGTAACAGTACACTGAGAAAGATCTATACTATTGTGGAGGACATGCGAAAAAGACCCAATGTCACCGGAAGAGCCCCACCACTTTCTTCTTCTTGGGCCGCAGAGGCAATCGGTTTGCAGATGCAGCAGCAGGTATGAGTGGCACCGTCTATTTGAAACATAAAAAATGGCTCCAGTTACTTGTCAAAATAGTGCCAAAATAACTGATACTGAAATGGTGAAAAAAGACTGGAGAACCTTTCCTCAGTTTATAAGGTCATCATGGATAACTCGGTGAGCTCCAAGTGTTAACATTTCCATAAAAAGGTCCTACTGGCATATATAAAACAATAGGAATGCACGATGGCAGATTTCTGTTCCAAACAGGCAATCAGCTGATTTATTCTTTTTGTTTTGGCTGTGTTATGTAATTACATGACATAACAGAAGTCAAGTGCATTCATGCCGTTTTTAAATGCTTTTAAACCAAATACGTATACAGCACTACATTTGATTCATGTAATTTACATAGGCACTTGATCATTAAAGAGCAATTAATGTTATTTATGCTGTGATTTCACTAACAGAAACCACTGGAAATGCACTAGTGTGTTTCATGTGTTAATTTAGCCCACACTGTAGAAGTCATTTCCATCAAATGGATTTTTAAATGAAAAATCTTTTAACACTTTAAAAAGTTCATTTATGCAAACTGTAATATTTTATAAAAGCAAACAAAATGTTTTTTGGTAGTTTGGTAATACTTGAAATATGAAAACTTTTACATTGCAAGTATTTTTTTCCCCCCTGGAAAAACCACATTAATGCACAGGTTAAATTTGCTTCTCAAAGCAAACACCAAGAACATGGCAGAGAGGTACAGCTGAACGGACGAGGAGATGAGAGCATTTTTAAAAGAAATGCTACCACTTTTCAGCTTTTACAGAGAGAGAGATGTCCAGAAAAGGTTACAGCCTTTCTAACTTTAAAGTGCTCAAACTTTTTATGGCAGAGAAATGTGATCTATTGCATAACGGTTCCGATGGAAAGACATAACGGAAAAAATAAACAACATTTCCTTATCAGTAGGTTGTTGGGAGGTCAGGGAAGCCAAAGGCACAAAAGTTGACACACACATGAAATCAGAGATGGAAACATGTCAAACACAACTTTTTTTTAAATGGCCAACCAAACTAATGTGACAAGTTTTTTGCAGGATATTGTCATTATGTAAAGCAATTTTTGCTGAAAGTCAGACCAGAGTAGACGGTCTGGACAAAAAAAAAAAAGATGCTTAGGCAGAAATGAAAAACATCAAACCTGTTCAGTGTCAGCCTCCTGGGCTTCTCCTAGTGGCTGCTGGAGATCGTTTTGATTAGACCCAGGCCTCATATCTAGAGACAGATACAAGCAACAAGAATGGTAAGGCATCATGGACAGATCGTTGGTGAAGCAACAGATGATAAAAGTAAACATACCATGAATAAAGCTACCTTTAGGCAGACTGCTGTGGTCCTGGTCGGGTGTGGTACGTTCAGGGACAAAGCTGAAGTTGTCTGTTGAAGCAGAATCATGCTCAGCAGAGCGTTTACGTTTCTCGCTGTTTCTTGCAGTGCTCACAGCCACATACAGCTCCTGCAACCCAGAATTAAACTCCAGACAGTCCTGCAGCACGCCCATCTGAGGAAGAGTCTAATAAAGAGCAAAAAGAAGACATGAGATATTTTCTAGGTATTTTTAAGTTTAATGATATAACAATGAAATATTTATATAATAATAAAAAAACGAAACTAAAATCCTAGTAGTGGCCTGGTTGGGGGATGCACTGTATCTAAGTGCCATAAGAAGAAAATTATTCAGGAGGAAACCAGCAGCAGAGCCATATTTAAATATTAACAACATCTACTCATTTAGGAATCTATCATACCGCAGCATACAGCGCATCCCCATACTGCGGCCAATACAAAGTGATGCATTCAAACCCTACCATGTTAATCAAGTCTTTTCTATCGAGCACATGCAGGTCATTCACGGTTTTGTTTTTTTGGTCACCTGCTGTTACAGAAACATGTACAACATGTAGTGGGTTTAGCATTGCCTAATGCTGGGCCTAACATTAAAAACATTCACAATAATATACATATATGCAGTCACTTATACACACACACACACACACACACACACACACACACACACACAGAGATAAATGCATTCACACACACACAGAGATAAATGCGCACCCATGTCTACTTGAACACACACTCTTTCACAACAGAGAGGACAAGCTCTCCAAATTAGCTCTCCAAATATTGACCTGGTGAAATTGGTGGTTGCACTCTGCTATCCGAGTGAGGGGCTCCTAAAAATACATGTAGGCTTTGGGGTTTACATATATTTATTTTTATTATTTGTTTGTTTAAATACTGTAAAAATAAATGTATGCTCTGGCTGCTTTGAGTTCCTCTTTGGGCACAGAGCAAGCAATGTGAAGGAAAAAAAGCCACAGTGAACCAGGATACTCTTCCTTTCTCTCTTCTCCCCTCTGTTTTCTCCTCATCCCTTCATTTTTCTCTGCTTCTAAATACTCCACAACTACATTGGAATCACTTGTCATTACAAATGATCCCAGGTGTTTCGTTCAATAATAATGTATACAGTGTAAATGATGAGCTAGACCCCAGCATGTGTTTTCAGATGTAAAGAAGAAGTTTTTTTCCTGCACACCAGTGAATTATAAAATGACAAGTTAAATACTGTAACAGTCTAACATCTTTACAACCTTATTTGCTTCAAGACTCAATCATCGTATTTCAAACGCAAGGCATTCTGGTTGCTAATTTTATCATAACTTCATTCTCAACGTTATACAGCTTTCTCAATTATTATACAATCACCTACAGCTCGGTTTATCATTTGGGACATTTCTTCCTATTTAACAGTTTCCTATGAATTAATAAGAAACCAGTGAACTTGTAGTTGGCTCTTAAGTGAATCTTTTTACATGCACCTCCAACAATTTTGCAATATTTATAATAGTTTCGTAATATTAAAAAATATATATATTTCAGACTATAGTGTATATTGTTACAAAAAACAGGCTTTTTCAAAACGGTTACTTCATAGAAGGAAAATAATGTACATTACTATGTATTAATATAACAAGACTTTTCCAAGTAGTTTTTGACTGTTTCTGTTGATCCATTAATCATGTAAACTTTTAACCCTGTTGTAATTTATGTCAAATTCATGTAAACTTTTTATTGACCTTAAATCGGGGCAACACTTTACTTGAACCCTGCTACATAACATACCATTGCTACTTACATAACTATACCATGGATATGTCATGGCAGAGATTATATGCTGGCATGTGTTGTCAAGATAATGACCAGGAATATAACAGTGTCATGTTACTATTACCACCGACTGTCCTAATGTGATATTGTTTCACGTCAAGTATACTTAGCAAAAATCAGCCTGTGAAATGGGTCATAAGTTGTTATGAAATCAAGCATTATTGCATTTCTCATGACAATGACCAGTAATGGTCACATGACACAAGTCATATTCCTGAACATAATTTGCCATGACAAGCATATGTCATCTGGCCTGACATGTATATGGCACGGTTATGTCAATGTTATGTAGCAAGGTTTTAAGCATTACCAAACTTATGACTTACGTCTACACATCAACTATTCATCATTTTATCAATGTGTGTGTGTCAAATGCCTTGTTTGAAAGAAGAAAAAAGTACAGAGAGGTCAAAAAGTGCAGTGTATGTGTGTGTTTGTACCATGCTGACTCCCCCTATTTATAATGTGTAAACAACCACAGTCATTTTGCAGAGGTTGTTGTTGTGTGTTGTTGTTTGTCTGTGGCTAGTTTACCTTCACACTCCACTCTAACCCAAGACATCGCTCACGGAAGATTCCAGAAGACTGGTGAAGGCTTTGAGAAGCTAAAGCCAACAGTGTCAGATCGACACCTTGAATCGAAAAGTCACTTTCATAGAAAAGTTCAGCCCCTTACATAAGACCCTACACGGACACAAAGGATGGTCTAATGCTACTATTTTCCAAGCGTCAGTTTTCAGAGATATTAACTGACAGATTTTCACTTGGTGTTGAATAAAATGATAACCTCATGTGGTTATATCTCCAAGTCTATGGACACTGCAAACATTTCTAAAGCAATGTCATCACTGAAACAACGACTAATATCAGGGCAACGGAAAAGCCTCTGAATGTTTTATTCACCTTTGCCCATATCAACATGCATGCCAGTGTGTGCTCCCATGGCCAAAGGAAAACAAACAGAGTAGGTGAAGTTTTAACCAATCGTCTCAGAACAAACCCTTCACTCACACACGGCCCCTTCTCCACGATCTATTCTTCCTTTCTCTCTTTCTCGGTCTCCATTACATATTCTAAAGTTCTGCTTTTAGGTCCTTTAACACCCCAACAGTGTCAAAATCCCCACAAGTGATCAGCCAAGACACATTTGGTGTCCAAATTTGGCTTCTTTAGTTTAGCACTGGTGCCAAAAGGTTGTCTCCACTCATATTGAGGAACTGATCGTGCTTGTGTGTTTAAAATGGGCTAAAATCACAGTGTATTCCTGGCGGCAACATTTAAACTGACCTTTGTGTCCGACTGTGACAGAGTCAGTAGCTCTGTGTGAGCAGACTCTCCTTCATTGCATTTATTCATTAGTGTGGCAGTTACACTTGGCTTATGCCACATGGTGTCAACTGGTATTGGGATGTTGGTATTTTTTTTGAGAACAAGTAAATGAGCATGGTATCAGCCTGATACCCGATACCAGTATCAGTATTGATCATACACTATATTGCCAAAGTTATTCACTCAACCATTCAAATCATTGAATTCAGGTGTTCCAATCACTTCCGTGGCCACAGGTGTATAAAGCCGAGCCCCTAGGCCTGCAGACTGCTTCTACAGACATTAGTGAAAGAATGGGTCGCTCTCAGGAGCTCAGTGAATTCCAGCGTGGTGCCGTGATCAGACGCCACCTGTGCAGCAAGTCCAGTCGTGAAATTTCCTCACTACTAAATATTCCACAGTCCACTGTCAGTGGTATTAAAACAAAGTGGAAGCGATTGGGAACGACAGCAGCTCAGCCACGAAGTGGTCGGCCACGTAAAATGACAGAGTGGGGTCAGCAGATGCTGAGTTGCTACAGACCTCCAAGCTTCATGTGGCATTCAGATTAGCTCAAGAACAGTGTGTAGAGAGTTTCCAAGGCCAGGGAGCTGCATCCAAGCCTTACATCATTAAGTGCAAGGCACAGCATCGAATGCAGTGGTGTAAAGTGCCGCCACCGGACTCTAGAGACGTGTTTTATTGATTCATTATTATTTGAATCCTGTTATTTTTCTTAACTTTACTCAGTTTTTTTTACAGCACTTACCCAAATGTGTCACTCCTGTTTTGCTAGCATATTTTGTCTTTCCATTTTTTTTTACAAATCTAAAAAAATACACAAATATATAATCAATTGCAAAAACGTCTTCAAGTGTTGTGATGTAATATTTCTGTTGTTTTGCCTACCAGTAAGTGAAAGCTTCCCTCCCACTCTCCTTTTTCCCCATGGGCTTTCCTCTGTTCTCCTCAGCTACAGCCCAAGCTCCAACACAGCTTTAGTTGGATCTTGGACTGTATTATCATGAAATTGGGGATTATGATGAGATTTGAGAGATATGCTTGCTCTTTTTGGGGTTAAACGATCTAATGAGTTTTAAATGAAGCAGTTTGCCACAGAGAATGCTAATTACAAACAAGGGGTGGTCCTTTGGAAAAGTGGACTTACAAACCAGAGACAGTGAGAAAAAATGGGAAGATACAGCAAGAGGCCGAAGAAATAGGAAAGGGATGAGCTCTGCAATCACATTAGGCCCTTAGCATGGTTCTTAGCCGGTTTCATGCGTATCGGTTAGGGGTGATTATGAAACCTAGAGCAGGTGCTCAGTTACAGGCAGCAACTGTCCATCTCTTATATAACAGAAGCTATTTCTGTTTTTTCCCTACAAAGTCACGCCTTTTTATCACAGACGGCTGAAATTCCTCAGGTATCTGTCATTCGACTTGCCGTCTCTATCAGGATGAAACTGCCAATGTTTAGAGGAAAAGAAAGTTGTCACATGGTCATAAAACTCTCCTTAAAGAAAGCTCTTTTTACTCTTTTATTCTGAGGGCACTTGTTGCAATCAAATGTTAAACTGTAAACAGGGTTATGTGAATACTGAGTAATGGTGTACGTATTATTTGTTGTTATATAGGCTTGTCACGATAATGAAGACTTAGTTGATGACTGTCATAGAAATAACTGGGATTAAGAACTGAACTGTCTTGTGTGTCACTGTATGAATAAGTACGTAACCTCTAAAGCAGGGGTTTTCAACCTTTTTTACCCTAAGGCCCACCTGTTTATAACTATAAAGCACAGCAGCTCACAGAAAAACTAAAATCTTTTTTTTTCTTAATTGCTCACACTGAAAACCTGTGAATTAGGGCCTGAAAAAGATCAGATCATCCATTTTAGTTCAACCACAAAATCTGTTGTGTTTGCAAAAGGTCAAAAAAGGGAAAAAAAAAAAAAAACATATGTAGATGTAGATTGATTTGGAGCTGCAGTCCATCATGAGCTCACTGAAATGCTCTTGTGTGTTTGCCCACAAGAGTAACTGCTTGGTCTGGAGTCTCCTTAGTTTTCAGGGTTTTACGCCTTACTTGAAATAAACCTCACTCCAACTCACGCTTTTGGATCAGCGTCGCTACAATCAACAATAATAATAAACCTTACTTAATATGGTTTTTTTTTCATTAGTTTATCAAGCTGAGTTTATCAGGTACTCGAGTCGTAGATGCCAGAAATAAAAACACAGCTTTGCTATTATTTTTTGGCCCATCTGTCGTTTTTAGGAACGATATGAGAGCAATAAGTCACACCTTAAAACAGGCAGATTATGATGTGCTGGTAGAAGAAGAGGAAAGTCAGTTCTATTGATAAATTCCCTCGATTTATCATAAAATGCGTTTACACCAGCAGTGAATTGAACAGGGTCTTAGCATGGAGTGTTCCGATGTGCAGATGGAGTGTTCACACACGTCAAAACAGAGCGAACTGAAGAAAAAAGTTTGATAGGTCAGCACCAAACAAGGTAGTAGAATACACCGTGAGAAACCTATCCGCATGGCCACATTGTCTCAAACTGATGGCATCTAATTAGCCTGCGACCGGTGTTTTTGTTTATATGTCTCTGCCGGCCCACTACAAACTACTGCCTCCCTCGCAAGTTCAGGCTTGTGGATTACAAGAGTGCCTCACGGCCCACAGGTTGAGAATCCCTGTACTAAAGCAAACGCATTGGTTCAACTGGTTTGCTTCCTAGCATATGATACTGTGACATGGCGTAAGCTCAAATAAACAATTATTACTCACTGCCCTCTAATAAAAAACAAATGAATGTTGAAACAAATTAAGTTATCGATTAGTTGGCTAACCCTAACCCTAACCCATGACTGAAAGAGGGAAATACTAATAGCAAACACTGCAAAATTGTGCACAACCCAAAAAATTCCTAATTCAGTAGTCAGGGTATTGCCCCGGATTCAGACATTTTCTAGGGTGTCTCACTGTAAAAATCATTCATTCTCTGAAAGTTCTCACAATGCAGCGTGAAAAACAGCAAGCACTGACTGTTCACTATGCCTCCTGACCTGAAATAGTGTCACGGCTCATGCAAAAGGCTGTATGTTCTCATTTGCCACCTTTTGTTGGACAAAACACACACCTACCAAGAAAAAGGGTTATGGTCTAGCATGACACGATGACTCATTATCAGTTTTCTATTGACTGACATGTTAACAGGATCCTGTTAGCTGAGCTTAGCTAAGCAGTTACATTTGTTCCTGATTTAATTTTACTTATATGCTATATGCTCATGTTTGCCTCTGACTACCTACAAAATAAAACCGTAGGCTATGTTTAATAAAACATGCTGTATTTCACTTTATCCATTTTATGAACAAGGCATTAAAATAGCCTGGCCTCCTAACAGGCTATAGCTAGCAGGCTACCTAGTCCCCATTGGAAATATTTAGTTGCAGACTAAGTTTAAATCTTTCCAAAAAGAATCCGATTTAATGACTTTTCAGTCATCAGTTGACTATGATTTAACTACAGCTGCTATGAATTGCTTAGCTGAACCATGATTAGCTTGGTGTGAGCAATGCTTACCAAATTAGCATTTGCGCTAGTAGTGTTTATTGCCTGAAGAAAGGCTTTTTTTTATTTTATAAAAGTAAAAATGTATTTTGTGTGACTGACACACAGCTGTATCTGGGTGTCAGGGTAAACAAAATGAAAGTGCTTATGAAATGAAGGGAATATTCCATTTTAAAAAGACAGCATGGCTAAGCACAGCACAGTGGATGAGCTTCCCAGTCGATGTTGTGGGTATTTTGTCGTTGCATGTATGTAGCATGTATGTAGATAAAATGATGGCTCATTATCTGCATGTCTGCTATTAGTCTTAAGATGTAATGTTTCATGTATGGCCATGAATATTTCTCTGCTGTGCGTGTTTTCAGGAGCCTAACAATGAGAGACATGTAAGGACCTTTTTCAATGGTTAAACACCATGCCCAGGGGGGATAAGGAAATTAAAGGCAGAGAGGAGGCCAGTGGAAGACCTGCACCCTGCAGCCTGTCAACATGCAGGCATAACTCTACCTTGTAGCCTCTAGGCCATATGTTTCTTGCCAAAAGTATCTTGGCCCACTGGCTGAGGACCATCAGCAATGGTCTCTGGTGAGAGAGGTGGTGCACTATGATCTTGGAGTGCTGGCAGGTAGCTTTTGGATCCATGGCCGGGGTTTGACATTAGTGCCCAGGCGTGGCTTGGGTAAATCGAAGTTTCCGTGCAGTGAAAGCGGTGCGGCACTCAAGGTGTCTCCAGTCTAATCAACTCAGAGAAGAAAGAGTAGCATTCAAGAGCTTCCTTAACTGTGGGGCCGAAGACAGGGCTCACAACTAAGAGCAGAAAGCAAATCGTCACCCTACATGTGTCTGAATGTGCGGACTGCGCAGGACATACTTGGTCATGGCAACAAACCACATTTGCCATCAGTCTCAGAGCTAGACAACCAACCGACTGATGGGCAACGTTTAAAAGTCTGTTGGTTGCTTTGTCAGTGCTAAGGCCTTGTAGAGAAGAAGCTAAGAGCAAAAGGAAGAGAGAGTTTACAATCCTGGTCATCCTGGTATTCCACAAGGTGAGCTTATAAAAGCTGCACTTATTTGAATTAGCCTCATTTGATGTAGCCGCACAGCTGACTCCAGGCTCAATGAGCTGCACCAACACAATCTAGGTGAGATCTGTTATTAAAAAAATGTATTTTCTACACATTAATTTTAGGAAGTGTACCAATGCCCCTAACAGCTCCACCATTCATGTGATTTTTAAAAGATCTTTCCTTCGTTTAAGCTTACAGTTGTCGTCCTCACTGTGTTAAAGTGTGCAGTCTGTCTCACAGGCTCTTAAAGGAGTGCTTAAGAGATGCTACAATTAGTTAAATTTGGAATCTATTTTGAAGTGCAGATTCTGAATAGGGCGTACACAGAAAAACACTGCAACTCCTCACAGTAGGCCAGAAAATATACACACAAGTAAGTGTTACAGTTACACTGACACAGGAAATAACTGCATTTTTTGGGGTGGTCAATGACTTGACCCTGCATGAACCTATTAAAGCACCTTTATACATTTCAAATCTTTTCTGTGATAGATCAAGAACTAATAACAATTGAACTAAACCTTTGCGTTACTCATTCTAAATTAACCCAATTCTTGTTTATATATGACTTTTTTTATTGCATAGTATTTTTTAAGTAAATATATTGTCATGTCTTATTAAGGCTCCACAGTACATTCATAGTAAAATATTAAAAATAGCACACACACTGTACACAACAGTATATTAAACAGTATTGAAGTGGAATGTTGTTCAGAGGTATTGTTTTAACTGGTGAGCCTCTGATGTCATATGGCTAGTCCAACAGGCTTAGGAGCAAGTTTGTCCAAAAGCATATGCTCTCATGGTAACTGAGTGGGGCTTAAGATTAGTTTCTTTCATGACACTGAAATTATCCAGGTTTTTAAGTTAGTTCACCCTGGGTTGACACTGTTCAGGGCGCAGCACTCTTTCCGGTGACACCCAGAGAACTTGTAAAAAGGAGAATTATCACTCAGTAATGTCTTTTGGCTTTCATCCTGAAAAACCACAATGAAAAAAAATTTTAAATCGATATAAAAGAATCCCAAACATGGAGCAGCATAAAACACTTTTACACTGTTATAATTTTGAGCACTTTTAAACTCAAGTTATAGGATATTTGTGACATCAGTAAGCACAAACAGCCAATGAGCTGCACCACTCGCCAACCACTCAGCACTCAGTTTTTGATATAATGAGGGAAATAGGAAGAGGCCCAGCTCCTCATTACCCAGCTCTGACACCATCTTAAAAGCAACATAAGCATCCACTGCTGGCAGTGAAGCAAGGTGGCATCTGTCGTGTTCGCCAGCACTGGTTCCGTCAAGCTTGTTCGATTCTGTTGAGAGCTTGAGTGAAAGCCTGCCACAAATTGAGCAGCAAAATCCTCCCCAGTGGGAACACGCATGCATGATGATGTTACTCATTTTCAGGTCTGAGCTCAGCTTGTTTTGAACATGGGCAACCAGCACCATTGGACGGAATGCTTGCCTCGGAATGCTGTAAGGGCAAGCTGGAAAGAGGCTTCAGGAGGCTGGAATGCCATCCGTCATAATATCGAAATCGCCAAACGGCTGCTATGTAGCCTTTCGCACACACTGATCGCCGAGCTTGTCATTAAGTTATTTGAATACGGTTCTTAGCTTTGCTCCGTCCTCAGAAAACTGGCCCATCTGTTTAGTCAGTACAGTGAACCATTTGTTATTACCATCTGAGGGCCGTTTAGCTGCTTTCTTTGCTGAACGCGGTGGCACTTGCAGCACAGCTTTACTCCTGGCTTCCAGGTCCTTTAGCCTCTCTTGGTAACAAGCTAAAGGGATAACAGCACAGTTTATGCACTTAACCAGTGCCTCACAGTGGTAGTCTGACCAAAGGCATGAAGGGCATAAGTTGTGGGAATTAACACTGTGTGTAGGACCCTGGTAATACATGCTGCTTTTTTTTCTCTGGGTTTTAGCCTTCATTCTACATGACAACAGAGCTTTAGGAGTTTTTTTTAATTATTATTATTGTGAATGTGGACTGATAAAAACGTATATACACCATATTGCCAAAAGTATTCACTTGTCTGGCTTCACACGCATATGAACTTGAGTGACATCCCATTCTTAACCCACAGGGTTTAATATGATGTCTGTGCAGCTACAACTCTTCTGGGAAGGCTTTTCACAAGGTTTAGGAGCGTTTTTATGGGAATTTTTGTGCTTCTAGAAGCACATTTGTGAGGTCAGACACTGATGTTGGATGAGAAGGCCTGGCTCGCAGTCTCCGCTGTAATTCATCCCAAAGGTTTTCTATCAGGTTGACGTCAAGACTCTGTGCAGGCCATTCAAGTTCTTCCACACCAAACTCACCTATCCGTGTCTTTATGGACCTTTATGGTTTTGTGCACTGGTGTGCAATCATGTTGGAACAGGGCCATCTCCAAACTGTTCCCCCAAAGTTGGGAGCATGAAATTGTCCAAAATCTCTTGGTCTACTGAAGCATTAAGACTTCCTTTCACTGGATTTTTCAGCTCCTGAAAAACAGCCCCACACCATGATCCCCCCTCCACCAAACTTTACATTTGCCACAATGCAGAAGGACAAGTACCATCTCCTGGCAACCGCCAAACCCAGACTTGTCCATCAGATTGCCAGACAGAGAAGCGTGATTTGTCACTCCAGAGAACACGTCTCCACTGCTCCAGAGTCCAGTGGTGGCACTTTACACCACTGCATTCCACGCTTTGCATTGCGCTTGGTGATGTAAGGCTTGGATGCAGCTGCTCAGCCATGGAAACCCATTCCATGAAGCTCTCTACGCTGTTCTTGAGCTGATCTGAAGGCTACATGAAGTTTGGAAGTCTGTAACGACTGACTGCAGAAAGTTGACTGTGGAATATTTAGTAGCAAGTAAATTTCACGGCTGGACATGTTGCACACGCGGAAGTGATTGGAACACCTGAATTCAATGATTTGGATGGATGAGTGAATACTTTTGGCAATATAGTGTATTTGGAAATGCATGTGCATGCTCACTGCCAGTTTGTGTGATGAGCTGCTTAAAGTCTCCATATTTGACACAGCTGATGATCCATAATATCATATGTATTTCATTATATGATGTTTGACAAAATCTTTAATTTATTTTTCATTAGAGGATAATATAGAAACAGTCTACATAGGAGTATTTTGGATTTGTTGTTTTTTAATTGGTTTTTATACCTTTTATAAATCTGTTTCTGTGCCCTTGATAAAAAGCTCTTTTTTAGAAAATATGATTAAGAGGACAATAGTAGGTGTCTTTAAAAAAGGGATAATTAAGATAGCCTACTAAAGTAAAGAATGTAAGACAGTGGCTATACAAAGCTCTGCAAAAGGCCACAGTGCACAAGTTTGAAGGAATAAAATGGCTTAAACAATTAGTTTGGTAAAATAAATAGTGTTTAAGTTTGGTAAAAACGAATGCTGGGGTGTGGTGGGAAGAAAGGTCACTTACTGCCAAAACCCCAAAGCTTTCCCATCTAATCCGGTTTCGGTTGTTCTTTTTCCCCCTCTAGCCCCAAAAACCAAGAGTATGCGTCACTGAAAGGAATACAGAAAAGGCCCAAACTAAGACTCAATCTTTCTCTTTCTCTCTCTGCCCCCACATACACACACCACTGAAACCTAACCATGCGTCATGGCACAAACACACCTCTCTCACACACATGCACACAGACACATGCCCGGCACTACACTGACCCGAGGCATGCGTCATGATTCCAAAGAAAACTGACCAAACAGACACTCTTTGAGTCACAGTGAGGTCACCCCATACTGGACCACGAATCCATATATGGGCATGGCAGGAAATTGAATTCAGCATCTCCACACCTTCAGCATAAACAACTATGCATGAAAACACATACAACCACAGCTGAACATAAAAGTACCTTTCAGCACTCAGATCAAACAGGCTGACAACACACACACTTGAAACTTGCTCAAATGACCTTTGTTTTTCCAGGTACTTGCAATATTTGGTTAGCACTTTTATGAGAAATTTTTCCAAAATGTTTATTTCAGCCTTGAATTAAATTATAAAGGGTTCATCACTACAATGCAGAAATCGACACTGTATTGAGACATGCAACAGCCTGTTGACATACAGTGTAGCACAAATCTCAGAGACCACCCTTTCGTCTGTTTAATTTCCAGGTAAAACAGCCAGTAAGTAAGTTATTCCATTTTCAGTGACAAAAAAGCAAGAAACATATTTTACAGAAAATTATGCAAAGGCCTTCACCACTAAGTATAACAAACTTATTGGTATTTCATTTATTTTGATGCATCCTTCTGCCACTTTAACTCCCCGGACTTTCCGATCTTAAAACCAAAAAGTTACTGTATCTTCCCAACAAAAAATCTTCCCAAAGCTAGCTCTGACATTGTCAAAAACTGAAAATCATCAGATGTTAAAGCTTTCATCTCTGAGAAGCCCTATTCTTGCATCAGACCTAAACAATCCACAAGTGTGTCTGTACATCTTTCCTATGCGGACAAGGTTTAATTGGCTGATGAGTCCAAATATGTAACTGGGATTACTTGTATCATGAGAAAATGCAACCAACTTGACTGCAAGTTAATAAACATAAAGGCGTTAATTTAATACAGATACAGACATATCAAAGGACCCTGCAACTCAATGGCCTTGCTCCCAACACTAAGCAACCTTAACAAATCTCAGGTCACAAAAAACATCAGCATACAAATCAGCCGGATATGCGCACACACATACACACACACACACACACACACACAAACACCTTCTAGGGTAATTCTTAATTGACCTTAATTGGGACTGCTGGGTAGGCTCCTCCTTGTGTGGTCAAAATGTTTGAGTGAGGCCAACGCAAAGTGGTCAGGAATGTGCTACATCGGTCTGTGATTCAAAACAAAAACAGGAAAAATACTCGTTCTCCTCACCCTCACCCACACTTTCGGTGAAAAATCATACTATCAAAGGCTACTGAAAAGCTGCAGTGGCAAACACTTTCTAGGCTCCACAAAATCACACCGCAGTCTAATGAACTAAAGCACATGTGTGGATCTGTATGACTGAGTGGAACAGAAAGCAGGAAATAAAGAAGAGAAAGAACCATTTCTTTAGGATAAAAATCAAGGTCATAAACTTGCACTAAAACACTTGCAATTAAATTCATTTTCAATTCCCACAAAGATGTTCAGCCCGTCTCGTCGTCATCTCCTCTTTTTTTTTGCACGGTCACTCCACTCACATTTGAATTATGTGAGTAAATCTGAGTTGGAACTCATACCAGTTACTTTGGGTAACAGATTTATATTTAAAACTTTAAGACTAATTGTGTTTGTGTGTGATGGCTCTCACCTGGGTGATAAAGTTCTTTTGATAGGTTTCCTCCTCGAATGGCTCGGTCTGAAGCCTGCCTGCAGAGTCACAGATATACTCATACATGACTGAGAGGATTACAGGAGTTACCATTTGTGTCTGCATCTGACAGTGTGTGTTTATAGAGGTCTACAGGGACATGAAATACTGGCCTGTATTCACAACTGTAAAACCCCAGCTCACCTGCTAAACTTGAAAACCAAACCTGATTTAAAGCCGTTAGAGATGGATTACAACTACAGTACTTAGCGCCAAATTTTTCCCACTACTTCTGGTACTTGTGGAAATACTTAATACACTGATATTCACACCAAACCCACATATATATATCTCTCGTAATCTACAGCATCTTCACTATATGTCCAAAAGTTTGTGGACAACATTTCTTTTTAGTGAATTCAGCTGAATGAAAGCACACTGCTGACACAGGAGTTCAAATGCACACATATTGCTGATGTCAATAAATGTAATCTCTACAGAACTTTTAATTCACTTTTACTTTAGAGTTTACTTTATATCTGTTAAAGAACTTTTTGTGCCATCACTACTGAAGGTTTTTGAAAAGTTTAGGAAAAAATTTTTAAAGTAACAGCTTTTGTCTGCAATATTTTTTTTGCGCTATTACTTTAATGAAGGTGTTTGAACGTGACAATTTAGGACACAGTCTTTTCATTGAAGGTGTTTAATCATAATATTTTAGTAAAAATCTGTAAAATAACAGTTTTTTCTGCAAAACCTTTACTGAAAATTACTGTTTTTGTGCTTTTTTTACATTTTACTTGAATTTTACACTTTTTGTTTGGCAACCGCTGCTGCCAGTCGTTTGACCCTTTTTTTTTTTTTTTTACACAATTTTTTTTCTTTTTCAGTGCAGCTTGTATAGCCTCCACAGAAAAACAGTGAGAATAGAACAGAATGCTCTACAGCAGCTGCACATGTGCCTAAGGTTACCATGTCCATTGCCAAGCACAGGATAGAGGGGTATAAACTGAGCTGTGGAGCAGTGAAACCAACCAACACATTTGGGCTGAGCTGGAGTGGCGTGTGTAATATACAACTAATCACCCAACATCAATACCTAAACTCACTAGTGGTTTCACTGCTGAATGTAATCAAATCCTCACAGTAATGATTCAACATTCAGTGTTAAGCCGCCCCAAAAAATAGAGATAGTTACTACTGCAGAGGGCGACAAACTCCTATTTAATACTTTTGGTTTTGGAAAAAATATTGGGCGCCAGTGCAGGAAATCTACTACATAAAAAAATTTGAATCACAAATCCAAATAAAGTTGCATGTG
This sequence comes from Pygocentrus nattereri, assembly GCF_015220715.1. NCBI lineage: Eukaryota > Metazoa > Chordata > Actinopteri > Characiformes > Serrasalmidae > Pygocentrus > Pygocentrus nattereri. Next base: position 746,822 of record NC_051240.1, read on the forward strand.
AAATTGCATGATGAATACATATGATTTGTTTTCTTTTAAATACTAGCAAAAAAAGTAAATTTTTTCAACATTCAACTTTTTGCTTTAGTATATTCCATTAAAAAGGATCACTTGTACTGTCTTGCAGTTTCTTATGACTTATGACTGCTTATAACTATCCACTATATGAACAGAGAAGCAAGTTGTGACAAAAGTTACCACAATAACGATAAACTAGCACCATATTGCCCAACCCTACTGTGCAGGATTCAAAATTTCTTGCCCTGAAGTGCAGCAATCTAGGACAGTTTGGTGATTTTTCCTGCTGTAATCCTGCTACTAATCCTTGTGATCAACACTGAGTTGAATCTGGTTTGAGTAGGGAAATCAAAACATTTGCTGGTCTCCATTAGTGGAACCAACAAGCCCTGGTGCAGAAGAAGGTCTCACCTCGGCTAAGAATGGCTCCATTCTCTTTGTAGTCCTGTATCTCAGCATCTTTCCTAGCCAGCAGAGTGGCCAGCTCCCCAACCTGCCTTTGCAGTACAAGAGTCACAGCTAGCAGGGGGCGCACCAGCTGTCTGGACACCTTTAATGCAAGACATAAACATAACAGATACATAAGAGTACTGTATTAGAAAGACGCTGTACATTATAAGCTCTATCTCACAGTCATCTCACAGAAATTTCCACACCACATAACAGCTGCTGCTTATGTCAAGACACAACAGAGAACATACCACTTCTACCGGGGCAGGGGTGCAGCGGAACTCCCAATAGAAGGGCACTCCTGCTAGCTCGCTTTTGACTTTGACAGTTAGGTGGCTACTGTGAGGCTCAAGAGAGAAGTATGATGATGTGCTCTGGTCATCTGACTGCCCGGAGAGACATGGGACGGCCACAGACCGCAGGTGAGCGAAGAACGCCTGTACTGGAGCCCTCAAACGCTTATTCAGCTCCTGAGAAAGAGAAAGCTAATTAGCTCCAAAAGGAGAAACAAAGTATTTCTTAAGATCAACCTTTTTTGTCTCAAGAGAGATAAAACATCTCAGCATTATATTAATGGTCACCAATTTCTAACTTCAAGAGGAGTTTAACATGAGCATTTAATTACAAGAAGTTCTGGAGACAAATGAGAGGAACATCCTACACTAATAAATTACTAAAGTATTTTTGAGAGCGATATAAGACGTAAATATTACTCAATTAAGACTAAAATCTAAGGGTTATATGTCAGGAGCAGAATTTCAGAAATAGGAGAAACCTGCTCACACTTGTCTTGGAGACATGGATGAGATTAAGAGCAGATCTCATGTAGTATCTCATGCTCTCCTCTAAGTATGCAGCAGAGCATGTAGTGTTATTTGAAGTCCTAAGCGCTGCATGAATGTAAGATTCTTGCCTGAGCTCGACTCTGGATACTGTCTCTGCTCATCTCTTCCTCCCACACGTTGGTCAGGTCACTCAGAAGCACTTTATATTCAGTGTCACCGAACCAGGCTTTGGCCAGCAATCTGGAGTCCCCCACGCTTACAGGCACCCACGGCAGCGCCGGACCAGCCGCAGTCTCCATAACACCGCAGCGCAGGACCACACATCCACCTGAGCAGTGGGTTTCACAGCCCTTTACACAGTTAACTTAGCAGGAAGTTGGTTAGTTAACTTTATAATATATTATAATAGGCAAATCATATAAATCCTATTTATTAATTGGAAATAGTACAGACAACATAACTAGCTAGGTTAGCTAAGCTAGCTTGCAAACTGACTGTAAAACTAAGCTTAAAACTCCACAAACCATAATTATATAGAGAGAATTTAATTATTGGGCACGTGCCCCTGTGTTATAAAGGAGCGTGAAAGGCGAAGGAGGGCATTTAAAACCTGTTTGCACGAAAAGCTGCTGCAGTTTTGCGGAGCGACAACTAACAAACTTACTGTTTGGACCGTTCCGCTGCAGGGTAGTATTCCCCAGAACTACAAGCTGGACCAAAGAGTTCCGCTTCGAGAAGTATGTCTGTGGGATAGGAACACTTAAATCTATTAGGACAACACTTTTAATCAAAAGCCGGGGCTTAAATCACAATTTTATTTTACATCACTGCCATAACCCATAACTTAACTTCATGCCCTACCACCTTTTTTGTATTTGTGTGTATTCAATATTAATACAGTTCAACAAATGTAAACAAAAACAGCAATAGGTCAATTTCACGATTCATATAATCCAAGAAACTAATAATAAGCTAAAACAAAACAAAAAGCAAGCATCAACAACACAAGGGAAAAATACAATTGAAAAGCTTGAAAGTAACAATGGATTTATGACATTTCTTATTTTTCATGTGTCGAAAATTTACCAAGGTATGTATAGAAGTGTACAGATCTGAATAAATGAATGTTTGCTATGATGGTATATTATTTAGCAAATTTCATTTTGTGTATATAATATTTACCTAAAATTATAATTACATTTATTATACATGTTTCTTTAGGGTTAAATAAAGGGTCATTAACATATATAATACATATTGGCCTTTGAGGGGAATTTCCTTACTAAATCATCTCTTCAATTCTAAAAATAGAATTCAGAAAAATCCAAAAAGAACAGAAAAATACACACACACACACACACACACACACACACACACACACACACACACACACACACACACACACAAAGTGTTCATTGGATTTAGTAGTTCCTTTACAAAAAACACAAGCATCACTTATATCAAAAGATTTACTCAAAATAGCTTTAACCAGGGAGCACCTATGCAAAATTTTATAGAGCATTTCTTTTATTTTGCTATTGAGAACATTTTTGTAAGGAAGATTCCAAATTAAACGACTTTTCCTTTGTTGAGCTGGCCACTTAAAGGTTACTAAAGGAGTAGATTTATGAGATAATAGCTTCCTAATAGTCATTATTACACTTCTTATCTACTATATCAACCCCACTTAAGCCCTACAGCTCTTTTAGCATGGCTGAACAGGACATGGGTGGGGGATCTGCTCTGGAGACTGGCTGGTAGGAAATCAGACCACTGTAGAGGGGAGTAAGAATCCTCTCAGAGAGGTCCGACTACTAATTCAACAGCAGGACCGAGCTTGCTGCACTTAACCAGGTTAAGATCTGAGTCAGTCATCATTTCCTCTGCTGCCCTCACCAGGCCAAACTGCAGAGAGCCAAGATGCCAGTGAGCCCCTTCCACAGACGCTGCTGACACGGGTGCCTAGGAGCAAGTTTGGAAGAAGGTGTGGCTCAAATGGAAAGAGGTAAGAGTGGAAAAAGGTGGGAATTACATACAATTGATGGTCTTGGCAGCGAGGAGTCTAATAGAGCTCATCTGTGCTTAATTTAATCATTTAGATGTAAACAAAGTTGTCAATTACAGAGAAACTTATCAACTCTGATTACTTTACAGTGGTGGTGACAGGACCCAGGAGTGTCATTGTCTGCGGTGTAAACATATCAATTTCATTTAGCCTACTATCCAAAATGACAAGTGAACCTACGCATGTCTCCCGCGTTTTTATTTGTAGTGTCGATATAGTAAAATACCTGTAAATCAGAAAAAAGATTTCTCTGGGGACACTTTTGCCTTACAACGTCCTGCACGTACCTCTCGGCCATCAATAGATAAAAAAATCATTTTCGGGCACCATGTTCATGATAATGAAGCGCGTTAGCTTTTTGTGTTGTAATTTTGAGATCATCACCATTGCGAATGATTCGGACTCTGTAGGTTTCCCTAGAACGGAGCATTGGGCATCAAACTACTCTGAATGAATTTGTTTACATGGTAACTAGTTAATCATGCAGAAAATGTTAAAAATCAGTCTGCTACTGCTTTTTGCCTCAAAAATTCTAAAAATCTCAGGTGGTGCAACCGTCAAATTATATTTGTTGATTCCATAAACTGTCAAAAAGGCAATTTAGCTATAGAAAATAGTACATTAATTTTGTGTTTTAAAAGTTTAAAATAAAAATAACACAAAATAAGGCAACATTAAAAGTGTTCAACTCTCAAAGAACTTTTGTCTGCAAGTCCTTACTTCTTCAGATGTTAGGTGGTACAACCAAAAACACTGGACTTTTATTTTGACCTGCTTTTATGAAATAAGCACTAGACTATACAATCCTAAAGAAGAACAAGGACCTTCATGGTGCAAAGCCAAGGTCAGTAGCCCTTTCACATATGTTTCATGGTTATAATGGTTTGGTGTACCACGCCAGGTAATATGACCTCAGGACAACGATGAAAATGTGTCATTGTTTTAAAAATGTTTACATATTTGAAAAAACTATAAGTATACATGTGTTTGTTTACATTCATACATATATGAAGTATAAACTTCAGTTCAAAGACAAAGGATTATATTGGTGTCTAAGTAGATGTCTGTTTAATTTGATATTAGTCTGAAAAATGGTGCAAACAGACCAGTATCATATTAATAACTGAAAAGGGGGAGTTAAAGCTTTGATAACTAACCGTATTTAAGGTGTAAAATGCACATACATATAAATGCAAATATACAGTGCCTTGAAAAAGTATTCATACCCCTTGAACTTTTCCACTTTTTTATATGTTACACCCACAAACTTTACACAAAATACACAAACTGTATTTTATTGAGATTTTATGTGATAGACCAACATAAAGTAGCAAGTAATTGTGAAGTGAAAAGAAAATTATACATAGTTTTCAAAATTTTTAATAAATAAAAATCTGAAAAGATTGTGTGGCATGCATTTGTATTCGGCCCCTTATACTCTGATACCCCTAAATAAAATCCAGTGTGACCAACTGCCTTCAGAAGTCAGTAGGAGACCACTTGTGTGTAATTTATTCTCAGTACACTCAGTATAACTACAGCTGTTCTGTGAAGGCCTCAGAGGTTTGTTAGAGAACATCAGTGATCAAACAACATCATGAAAATCAAAACTTTGCTGTGAGGCGACAGCGCTACCCACCGCACCACCGTGCTGCCCATCTATTACCATACTAATTACAATTTGATTTCAGATCAAGGTAAAATATTCAATCAGGCCTTCATATCTGGGCATCCCTGTGCGACAAAGCCACAATAACTTAAAAACTTAATCCAAGATACATAAGCAATAAATCGGCAACAAAACAAAAACAATTAACATAGAAATAAGTCAATTCTGTGTACCTGGGCACTTACACTGTGCAAAATTCCCAGAAACCACTTCACACTTCACTCACAGCACATGTCTCTAAGTTGTAGTGTCATTCTCCTTGTCATAGGCACAAGATTATCTGGTGTAATCACTTTTCTACACTGTGGTGACCAGGACCACACTGGAATGCAATTCCCGTTGGAGACTTTGATGTAGACTTGAAGCCACTTTTTTCACTTCCGCATCACGTATTTCGGAGACCCATCTAGGGCTCCTTTTACCTTCCCAATTGGTCACATGGACAATATTTGAGAGGGCAGAATCAGTCACTCCCCCCCTGTATAAAAGGCTTGGACAGTTCTGGGTGCATATCACCTTAAGACTCATGTTCTATAGGTATAGGGAGTGATGTATATACCCTGCTGGTTCACCTTTGTAGATGGAATGAGTACTTGAGGTCAGTGTGTGCCACTTCACAATTTATATTCACTTACCTGTGACTGTCAACGTTTATACCTTGTGAGTTTAACCCCACAGTCGCATGTGTTCATTATGAGAAGAGACATTGTCAGTGTTGTGATATTCGTGGAATAACTGACTGCATAATGTACTAAGCTAGTCATTAAGCAAGGTATGTGATCCTTCATATATTTCAGTTAATGTGAGAATTACATCTCCTCATTTTCATTCTAGTGTCCTGACCGATACACCATCCTGTTTACTGCCAAACCTAAATGGACTAGCCCTACCTAATTACCTAATTATTAAGACTTAATAAATACAAAACAGGACACAGATGGTACACAGTACTGGGAATATGTAGAGTTGTGCAAATCAGGATGTAACATACTTTGACATATTAGCAGATAGCTTAACAGATATGAACATAGCAGGCACTAAGGAGCAGTGGACATGCTGGGGCCTATTGTTCACCAGTCCCCCTTAGAGACTCTCGCAGCTCTCTGTTCACCTGAAGTCTTGCTCATCATTTAGCTGTCTCTCAAAGATCTTCAGCATCTTCGTCGGTACGGTTCACTGCAGAGCAAGAATTTATAAAAACATGGGACATAAACATATACATTATATATTATTAGACTAGGTTCAGGATTCTTAATGCTGTGTGCTAATACTTTGGCTTGGTGCTGAGTGACCTTCTCTCTACTTTTGCAATCTGTAAATAATAAGTTAAACAGCTTAGATCATAAAAAGTTAAAAGCTGACATATGACAGAGGTGTTAGCTGACAGACTGGTTCATTACTGTGCTGTTAAGGACACACGTTTGCTACTGAAGGAAAACAATTTCAACAGCTGGTAACACCTTTAGTTTCTGTGTCTGCATTTGAGCTATCACAGCAGTGAAAATTCAGCAGAGCAAAATCTTTGAGGAACAAAGACCTCACCAAAGCAGACTAATATTATACACGGGTGTATATTAACAATGAACCAGTTAACAAATTAATCACTTAAGCTACATAATTGATATTGCAGTGTGACAAATTAATTTGTTTAACCAAACATTCAAGCTTCTAGATGTAAAAGAGGCCTAAGAGAAAATGACCACAATGGCTGTAATTTGCCTAGCTACAGTCTCTAATAAAGTACTGCTGACAATCTAATGGAATAGGCTGTTTATGAGCAAAGCTGAAACATCATATCAAACCAAAGAAAGTTGAGAAATGCAGGCTTTGAGGGAAAAAAAACAAAGACGGTTGAGAAATATAGTCTCTGAAGATAAACATGCTCTTTCTCAACCACCTGTTTTTTCTTTTAACAGATAAACTCGATAATTATTCTGAGTCAGCACCAGATTTGAGGTTTCAATTAAATGGTCCATGTACTACATGAGGCAAACCAAAAGGGTTAAATTTCATCCTCCCTTATTGAAAATGGCACTTTTTTTAAAGCTTGTCATCATCATTCAGGCTGATGTGTTAGAATACCATGACGGCATCAGGCAGACCAGGCAACTGGGGTGTCTGTGCTCTGCTGCAGGTTACACTCCAACAGCATTGATTCTGGCCTGGGGTCATAAAACAGTGGAGGAAGCACGAGGATGAGGAAACAGCCTCCCAAGAGTTCTGCTCCTCCAGATCTGCAACTTCAGTCACAGAACACCAGCCCTTATTTCCACATCAAAGATGCAGCACTCGGGTGCGGTAGACGACTCCAGCTCAGGCAGTAAAGTGCACAGTGACAGCATGCTGTAGGCCCCATGTGGAGGAGCAGTGATTTTCCAAACTGTGGAAGCCCCCTGTTTCTAAGGGTCCTGAAGTTCTAGACTTACACAGAGACCCCATTTTCTGAAGTTCTCTGAAAATGCAGCCCAAAAATCCAGTAGCTGAAGACAAAACAGCAAAAAGTGAATATAACGCAAGTCCAAAAATATTCTGGATCATGGAGGGGTTTTGTCCTTTTAGCTTCATGCAAGTATGAAGTAAACCAGAATCCAAACAAAACCAAGCACTGAAAAACCTATTAAAGACCGCCAGTTTGTTATGTTACTCTGATAGGGATTCAAAATGTAGCCCTGAGCAAACAAGCGCTTAATTACTATAAGAAAGCAAAATATAAACCTATTATTATTATTATCATCTTGTTTAACACAAATATGAAAATCATTCATTCTTTTTTTCTTAAACCCTTTTAACATTTCACAACCCTACTCAATTGAGCACCTGTTTGTTTACTTTACTTCAGCACATATTGTAATCCTCTTCTTTAAGATTAGTTGGGATCAAAATGTCTAGAACATCAGTATCTGTGATCATACATATGAGCTCCTTCGCTGTGGCCTGAAAACATTGAAAAATACTTAATATGACTAAAACTTAATATGTTGACTCATGATTTTATTTCGGATCTAACTTAAATGCGCAGAAGCTTAAAGATTTTGACAAATTGTTCAAACTGAAGATAAATGTAGGTCAGACAGAAGCACACGTAAGTCGAATTAAAGGCACAGTAAGAGAGGCAAGCATGTTGTTTCTTTCTCAGGGCTCAATGGCTCATGAAAGGCCTACTGCATCCTTTGTAACACACACACACACACACACACACACACACACACACACACACACACACACACACACTCCCTTAGGAATGTAAACATTGTTCAGTTAGAGAGAAACACATACACATTTATATGTGTGGAATCACTTTTTTATAACTAGTTATTTTACTTAGGAATGACTTTTACTATGCAGACTGAAATAATCCCCTGCCATATTTATTGACTAACTCCATTTCATCTGTATTTCAAGTAGTTTGTGTTATCCAAATCATATTCAACCCGATATTGAAATGAACAGCTTTATTTATAATTTGATCAAGTTAGATTAAGAGTATGAATATACTGTGCACACCAGGCTGCACATACATATGCCTTTGTAACCCTTATGCTGAATTAGGTATAACAATTTTGCTTAAATAGTGCTTTTAGTCCTTCAAAATGATACTGTCCCCTATGGGCTGTATGGACTCTATTACGGTCTTACTCATATCTAAATCTAAAGTTATGTATATTAGGTGCTGCGTCAGTATATTCCCATGCACCATTCAACAATACATCACTTTCCATTTATTTGTTAAATGTCATTGAATAGATGTTTACATTGTATATTAAAGCCATAAGCCATGAGAGGCTGGGAATTACAGCGATTTTATCACAGGAAGGGAGTTCTTAGTTCTTAAAACTCTCTTCCCTGTGATAAAATCGCAGTAATGTACAGCTTCAATGGCTTATTGCTTTTATAACATGGCAGCAACACACAATTTTTCAGAAAATAAATTGAGCTGCTATTAATAATAATCAACATCAATAAGTATGTCAAATATTAGAAAGAAAGAAATATTCCTTTAGAGTATGGGATCATCGCCAAGCAACCATGGATTGTTGCATGAGAATGTGGCTTCCATGAATTTTAGACGTTTTGTCGTATAACAACATAAGATAACACAGTACAAAATACAAAACCCTTTCCTTTAGAAGTACCTTTCACCAAATTAACACACACACACACACACACACACACACTTTCTAATCCGCTTCTCCGTCTGGGTCATGGGGGGTGCTAGAGCCCATCCCAGCGGTCATTGGGCGAAAGGCAGGACACACCCTGGACAGGTTGCCAGTCCATCACAGGGCAGACAGACACACACACACAGTCACTCACACACTCACACCTAGGGGCAATTTAAAATGTCCAAATGGCCTGACTGCATGTCTTTGGAGTGTGGGGGGAAACCGGAGTACCCAGAGGAAACCCACGCAGACACAGTGAGAACCTGCAAACTCCACACAGAGAGGACCCTGGTCACCTGACTAGGGAATCAAACCCTGGCCCTACCTGCTGTAAGGTGACCGTTCTCCAAATGATCACAGAGTCTTATTTAGCATTAATCCAGTGGTGCTCTCTTCTTGAACTGGGTGTGAATCTCAAATGGCTCCCTGCTCACTCCATAGTGCACTACGTTAGAATTTAAATACTGGATCCTGCACCCCAACTGTGTAAAATATAGCTCAGAAATAGTATTTGACTGTAGAGGTAATTTTCAAAACATTCATAACATGCTGTTTAGGGAGTACAGAGCGAATTGTGATTTTACCTGCATTTCCCGCTACTTCTGACTGAAACACAGGCACTTGAAGTACAAGTCATTCAAGTGACATTTTTTTAGACTGCCATTTTTGAGTAATGCCCCTGGACCCCCCTACAAAAATCGGATACTGTAATTATATTCATTTTGCCTGCACCCCATTAGATTATATCATTGTTTACATACCCTATTTAGGAAATGTTGTTGTTGCCCACACAAATAATTCAAATGCCCACCCAAAGCTGGCACCAATACATCTGATATGATATATGCCACTCTCTGTCAGAGGAACATATTCAACTGTTGGCGGACGTTCTTATACATTGTTTAAATTATTGATGTATTACACGTTTGAGTGATGTGTAAAACTCGCAAACATTCAATGTATACCAGCTTGTTAAACATAACTAACTCCTTTTGGTCTACAGTTTTATGGCTTTTAAGAAATGATAGTTAGGCTAAGGGGGCTACAGCTAGCTAGCAGTGTAACAGTAAGAATATGTCTGTTTGGAGTGGAGTATGCAAGTGCCAGTCTAATAAAAACTTTACTTAACTAATATGCCACTGCCAAGTGAGATCTGCCAGTTAGCGAAATATAGTGGCTGAGTGGAATATGACAGCGAATGAAATATAATGGAACATGCTACTGCCAATTGAAAGTATACTTACAAAAATATAGATGCAGGAATATACAGGTAAAAAATTCACAATATATCCTTAATTTCAACTTGATTCTATTTAACATTATCTGATAAGTTTCCATACCATATTTGAAACAGTTCTATAGTATTAACTAAGGTTTACTGTAATTAGAAATATGTGCGTGTACATCATTTTTAAAAGCTTATAGCACATCCCTCATTCCTAGTTGATTCTCTTTAACAATAGCGGTCATGTATCTACACCAAGATTTAAAACAAAACTATGGTAAAAATGTTGAGTTTTGGTAAGGTATAATATTTGTATATACATGGACCTACATCTTTCAAGACCATTTACATTTTTTAATTCTAACTCATCTGAAACTTCATAAACTATTTAATTCACAAAAAACAAAAACAATATATATAAAAAGTATATATAAAAAGGGTATAAAAAGAGCATCCAGGAAAGTATTAGAGTGTGGATGTGTCGAGGATGTGTAGAGTATTAGAGTGAGTATTAGAGTGTGGATGTGTCAAGGATGTGTAGAGTATTCGAGTGAGTATTAGAGTGTGGATGTGTAGAGTATTAGAGTGAGTATTAGAGTGTGGATGTGTAGAGTATTAGAGTGAGTATTAGAGTGTGGATGTGTAGAGTATTAGAGTAAATATCGGAGTGTGGATGTGTCGAGGATGTGTAGAGAATTAGAGTGAGTATTAGAGTGTGGATGTGTTGAGGACGTGTAGAGTATTAGAGTGAGGATGTGTAGAGTATTAGAGTGAGTATTGGAGTGTGGATGTGTCGAGGATGTGTAGAGTATTAGAGTGAGTATTAGAGTGTGGATGTGTCAAGGATGTGTAGAGTATTCGAGTGAGTATTAGAGTGTGGATGTGTCGAGGATGTGTAGAGTAATAGATTGAGTATTAGAGTGAGTATTAGAGTGTGGATGTGTACAGTATTAGAGTGAGTATTAGAGTGCGGATGTGTCGAGGATGTGTAGAGTATTAGAGTGAGTATTAGAGTGTGGATGTGTTGAGGATGTGTAGAGTATTAGAGTGAGTATTAGAGTGTGGATGTGTAGAGTATTAGAGTAAATATTGGAGTGTGGATGTGTCGAGGATGTGTAGAGAATTAGAGTGAGTATTAGAGTGTGGATGTGTTGAGGACGTGTAGAGTATTAGAGTGAGTATTAGAGTGTGGATGTGTAGAGTATTAGAGTGAGTATTGGAGTGTGGATGTGTCGAGGATGTGTAGAGTATTAGAGTGAGTATTAGAGTGTGGATGTGTCGAGGATGTGTAGAGTATTAGAGTGAGTATTAGAGTGTGGATGTGTCGAGGATGTGTAGAGTATTAGAGTGAGTATTAGAGTGTGGATGTGTCGAGGATGTGTAGAGTATTAGAGTGAGTATTAGAGTGTGGATGTTTCGAGGATGTGTAGAGTATTAGAGTGAGTATTAGAGTGAGGATGTGTCGAGGATGTGTAGAGTATTAGTGTGAGTATTAGAGTGAGGATGTGTCGAGGGTGTGTAGAGTATTAGTGTGAGTATTAGAGTGTGGATGTGTCGAGGATGTGTAGAGTATTAGAGTGAGTATTAGAGTGAGGATGTGTCGAGGATGTGTAGAGTATTAGTGTGAGTATTAGAGTGTGGATGTGTCGAGGATGTGTAGAGTATTAGAGTGAGGATGTGTCGAGGATGTGTAGAGTATTAGAGTGAGTATTAGAGTGTGGATGTGTAGAGTATTAGAGTGTGGATGTGTAGAGTATTAGAGTGAGTATTAGAGTGTGGATGTGTCGAGGATGTGTAGATTATTAGAGTGAGTATTAGAGTGTGGATGTGTCGAAGATGTGTAGAGTATTAGAGTGAGTATTAGAGTGTGGATGTGTAGAGTATTAGAGTGAGTATTAGAGTGTGGATGTGTAGAGTATTAGAGTGAGTATTAGAGTGTGGATGTGTAGAGTATTAGAGTGAGTATTAGAGTGTGGATGTGTTGAGGATGTGTAGAGTATTAGAGTGAGTATTAGAGTGTGGATGTGTCGAAGATGTGTAGAGTATTAGAGTGAGTATTAGAGTGTGGATGTGTAGAGTATTAGAGTGAGTATTAGAGTGTGGATGTGTCGAGGATGTGTAGAGTATTAGAGTGAGTATTAGAGTGTGGATGTGTCGAGTATTAGAGTGAGGATGTGTCGAGGATGTGTAGAGTATTAGAGTGAGTATTAGAGTGTGGATGTGTCGAGGATGTGTAGAGTATTAGAGTGTGGATGTTTCGAGGATGTGTAGAGTATTAGAGTGAGTATTAGAGTGAGGATGTGTCGAGGATGTGTAGAGTATTAGAGTGAGTATTAGAGTGAGGATGTGTCGAGGGTGTGTAGAGTATTAGTGTGAGTATTAGAGTGTGGATGTGTCGAGGATGTGTAGAGTATTAGAGTGAGTATTAGAGTGTGGATGTTTCGAGGATGTGTAGAGTATTAGAGTGAGTATTAGAGTGAGGATGTGTCGAGGATGTGTAGAGTATTAGTGTGAGTATTAGAGTGAGGATGTGTCGAGGGTGTGTAGAGTATTAGTGTGAGTATTAGAGTGTGGATGTGTCGAGGATGTGTAGAGTATTAGAGTGAGGATGTGTCGAGTATTAGGAGTGTGGATGTGTAGAGTATTAGAGTGAGTATTAGAGTGTGGATGTGTCGAGGATGTGTAGAGTATTAGAGTGAGTATTAGAGTGTGGATGTGTCGAGGATGTGTAGAGTATTAGAGTGAGTATTAGAGTGAGGATGTGTCGAGTATTAGGAGTGTGGATGTGTAGAGTATTAGAGTGAGTATTAGAGTGTGGATGTGTCGAGGATGTGTAGAGTATTAGAGTGAGTATTAGAGTGTGGATGTGTCGAGGATGTGTAGAGTATTAGAGTGAGTATTAGAGTGAGGATGTGTCGAGTATTAAGAGTGTGGATATGTAGAGTATTAGAGTGAGGATGTGTCGAGTATTAAGAGTGAGGATGTGTAGAGTATTAGAGTGAGTATTAGAGTGAGGATGTGTCGAGTATTAGAGTGAGTATTAGAGTGAGGATGTGTTGAGGATGTGTAGAGTATCAGAGTGAGTATTAGAGTGTGGATGTGTCGAGGATGTGTAGAGTATTAGAGTGAGTATTAGAGTGTGGATGTGTCGAGTATTAGAGTGAGTATTAGAGTGTGGATGTGTAGAGTATTAGAGTGAGTATTAGAGTGTGGATGTGTCGAGGATGTGTAGAGTATTAGTGTATTAGAGTGTGGATGTGTCGAGGATGTGTAGAGTATTAGAGTGAGTATTAGAGTGAGGATGTGTCGAGGATGTGTAGAGTATTAGAGTGAGGATGTGTCGAGGATGTGTAGAGTATTAGAGTGAGTATTAGAGTGTGGATGTGTAGAGTATTAGAGTGAGTATTAGAGTGTGGATGTGTAGAGTATTAGAGTGAGTATTAGAGTGTGGATGTGTCGAGGATGTGTAGAGTATTAGAGTGAGTATTAGAGTGTGGATGTGTCGAAGATGTGTAGAGTATTAGAGTGAGTATTAGAGTGTGGATGTGTAGAGTATTAGAGTGAGTATTAGAGTGTGGATGTGTCGAGGATGTGTAGAGTATTAGAGTGAGTATTAGAGTGTGGATGTTTCGAGGATGTGTAGAGTATTAGAGTGAGTATTAGAGTGAGGATGTGTCGAGGATGTGTAGAGTATTAGTGTGAGTATTAGAGTGAGGATGTGTCGAGGGTGTGTAGAGTATTAGTGTGAGTATTAGAGTGTGGATGTGTCGAGGATGTGTAGAGTATTAGAGTGAGTATTAGAGTGAGGATGTGTCGAGGATGTGTAGAGTATTAGTGTGAGTATTAGAGTGTGGATGTGTCGAGGATGTGTAGAGTATTAGAGTGAGGATGTGTCGAGGATGTGTAGAGTATTAGAGTGAGTATTAGAGTGTGGATGTGTAGAGTATTAGAGTGTGGATGTGTAGAGTATTAGAGTGAGTATTAGAGTGTGGATGTGTCGAGGATGTGTAGATTATTAGAGTGAGTATTAGAGTGTGGATGTGTCGAAGATGTGTAGAGTATTAGAGTGAGTATTAGAGTGTGGATGTGTAGAGTATTAGAGTGAGTATTAGAGTGTGGATGTGTAGAGTATTAGAGTGAGTATTAGAGTGTGGATGTGTTGAGGATGTGTAGAGTATTAGAGTGAGTATTAGAGTGTGGATGTGTCGAAGATGTGTAGAGTATTAGAGTGAGTATTAGAGTGTGGATGTGTAGAGTATTAGAGTGAGTATTAGAGTGTGGATGTGTCGAGGATGTGTAGAGTATTAGAGTGAGTATTAGAGTGAGGATGTGTCGAGTATTAAGAGTGTGGATATGTAGAGTATTAGAGTGAGGATGTGTCGAGTATTAAGAGTGAGGATGTGTAGAGTATTAGAGTGAGTATTAGAGTGAGGATGTGTCGAGTATTAGAGTGAGTATTAGAGTGAGGATGTGTCGAGGATGTGTAGAGTATCAGAGTATTAGAGTGTGGATGTGTCGAGTATTAGAGTGAGTATTAGAGTGTGGATGTGTCGAGTATTAGAGTGAGTATTAGAGTGTGGATGTGTCAAGGATGTGTAGAGTGTTAGAGAAAGTTCCAAAGCCAAGGTCTGTCATTGTGTGGGAGTGTATTAGTGCAAATGGCAGTAAAGGCACCAATAAAAGATGTACATATACACTTTGTAGCAACACATACTGCTATCTACACTCTTACAAAAGATGGTTCTTCAAGCATTCTTTAATAAAGAAAATGGTTCTATATAGAACTATGAGCACTCAAAGAACCATGCACGATTTGCATGATTAAATGGTTCTTTGCATTGAGAAAGGGTTCTTCAAAATTAATGGATAATGTCAAGTCAAGTCAGTTTATTGATATAACGCTTTTTACAACAGGTCAAAGCAATTTTACAGAAAAATCCAGGTCCAAGCCCCCATGAGCAACCCCAGTGGCAAAAGTGGCGAGGAAAAACTCCTTAAGAGTAAGCAGAGAAAATCCTGAGAGGAACCAAGAGTCAAAAGGGGAACCCATCCTCTTTTGGTTGACACCGGATAGCAAACAGCATTAGTATACAATATTAGGATACAGAATGGAGGGGAAAAACAGGCGGAGCAATAGTTAATTATATAGTTTGAGTTTAAGCAGCAGCAGGGTCAGTTAATGAAGGTGAGGTTTGCACAGCATGAAGCTCAATAGTGGTCAAAATGGACCAGAAACCTGGCAAACATTGGGCACCCAATCAAGGCAGAAGAAGCAACAGCATCAGACTGCACAAGATGGGGAGTTGAATGTGCTAAATATAGTTCTACAACACACTCTGCAACCCATTCTCCATCAACATGAAGAACAACTTAATTAAAAGGTTCTTTGTATAATAATGCCAAGGATTCTTGGAGTGTTCATAAAGAACCCTTAAAGATCTTTAAGTGTGTAGATGACATCTAGGTATTTCTAGCACGTCCCTGCTTGTTTCAGCAATACAACGCTAAGCCACATTCTGCATGAGTTACATCAGCATGGCTTCATAATAACAGTGCAAGTGTCTGCCTGCAGTCCAGGTCTAGTATCTCCCTTTAAAAACGTGTAGAGCATTATGAATCGCAATGTATGACAATGGAAACATGACACTGTTGAGTAGCTGAAAAAGAACTAAAATCAGTAACAAATCAATTACTAAGTGCATTTTAAAAGGAAAGGTGGTGGAACACAGTGATAAACATTATCTGTCCCAATTTTGTTAAATTTAGAATAAGAATACATTGATAACGACCAGACGCCTGATAACCTACTGTTTAAAGTTACTGCTATTACATAAACTAGGCTCAACAAGCAAACGTAGTGAAAGAAACCCATTACCTCGTGTAGTGCCATCTAAAAAAATCTCCATGCATCAAACAGAACAAGTACCCATGGAGGCTTAAGCCACTCAGAGACACTAGATAGCAGGTGTGAAGGGTCAACCACCTTTAACCCTGGTGGCTCTTCTTAGGTCAGGGGTGTCCCATCTTAACCCCAAAGGGCCAGTGTGACTGCAGGTTTTCACTCAAAACAAGCTAGCACACCTGATTCCACTTGATTGATCAGTTATTTTCAGTCTTCAAACTGCTGATCGGGTGATCTGCTTTGTTGGAATGAAAACCTGCAGCCACACTGGCCCTTTGTGGATAAGACTGGACATCCCTGTCTTAGGCAGTGTCAGAAAGGCCTTTGCTGAAAGTGCCGGAGTGAAGTGACTGCAGTGGCTGCTTCCTACCATCACCAGAGCCGCCATTTCCACCTGTCATGCAGCACAAACATCAAGCCCCTATTGTAAAAAGACAACCTCTTTAAAAGGACTAAATGCTGCCTCTAATGATGCGACAAGACCTTAACATCCATTTAACAAGAGTTTAACATTAGAGAGAGAAAACAAACAATTTTGTAGCCAATTTAAACTCACGGTCAAAAGCTTGAGTGGAAAAAAAAAAATGGAAGCAGTATATGTGATGAGTATAGGGCTAATTTGGCTTAGACCGCATGAGAAGAAACAACCGCCACCTCTAAAATTAGATATTTATTCATAAATTCACATTATTTCAAAATGTACATAGCAACAATTAAACAGCCCCATATTTTTATATATATATATATATATATATATATATATATATATATATATATATATATATATATATATATATATATATATATATATATACACACACACATACACACACATACACACACACACACACACACACACACACAATAAGAGGCAGGTGACCTGCAATATCTTCTTGCACAGTGTTTCACAGTGTTTCTGAAAAAGCCACTGCTACCGTAATGCTGATTCAGCAACACTGTCACAGGACAAGCATTTCACTGCAAACTATGGGATATGCGTACTGGAGGTCTTGAGTCCATAAATATGTTACAATCAATTTGGTGTAAACTCTATTGATGTCAGCTGCGGGATTAAAAAAAAAAAAAAAAAACAACAACAAACAAAAAACAGAAAATATTACATTATTATAACAGCAGACTTACAACTGTTTAACAGGACAGCGGCCTAAAGCCAAGACACTAATTCCAACATTCAAAGAGCAAAGCATTAAGACAACCTGGCATAATTACTGTTTTACAAGAATCAACAGGTCCAACACCATAGAACGTTTATTGCACACCAGTCAGAAGCTACAGAGGACAGAAGGAATGCTGGTTAGATTGATAATGCATTTCATAGCTATTTTCATTATAGATAATCTGGCAGCACGGTTTAAATCCAATGTAAATATATAAAATACTTTTAGCAAGAGGACATCAGCAGGACAGTGAGCACCTTATACAGAAAATGAGAAAGGTTCCCATGTTGAAGTTACTGCTAGGGCATAGTGTAGCTATTGTCATTAAATCTTCTCCTCATGCAACAAAGGCTATTTCATAGAATATGTAACATTCCTTAAGTATTTCTGAGAACTGTCTAAATGTGTTATTAGCCACTGCCTGCACACTGTAAAACAGCTTCCACTTGCAAAGAAGACATGGGTGTAATTCTGGGACACGTTATGTTTACATGGTGAAATGCCTTGTGTAATCGTATTCTATTGTTGGAATGACAGCTTGCACAAATTTCAAGAAAATCAGAAGATACCTGGATGTCATACTTAAGGAAAATTTTTGTATACTTTTCTGGTATTAAAATGTATTGTATCAAAGTAAGTGATTGTAAAGGGAAACAACCGTAGTAATTCACAAATGTATGTTTGGGTAATAAGATGATGCTATACACTTGCTCAGATATTAAAGCCACAGTCAGAAATTTGAATTTCTGAATCAGCACATACAGTTTCTACACTTAACAGATGTTCCTAGAGCTCTGGCAGTTTGTCTTGCACTTTTGTTAAAGATCAAAATGAACGCGTCCCTTTTTCTTTGTATTTTTGAGTTTTTAAATTGTACTCGCCAAAGGCTAAGAAAGGATACATGTGAACTCCAAGCTCTCCTCCACCTTCAGCCACTGTCTCAATGATCTTCTTCATGACTTCAGCATGTCTGGGAGGGAAAAAAAAACTATTTAAAGCTCAAATGTAATTGATTTAGCTCTACTGACAGTGTGCCTCTTTTGTTTTAAATGAACTACTCAGACTTCTTTTATAGCCATCATAAATGGGACAGTGATCTTGCTTCTTCCCAGTTTGCATGATTTCTTCAAGCAGGTTGTCAAAACACAAGCCAGTAGTAACTGATGCACTGACGTTTTGACAGTTTTCCATTTGAACATGAAGCCTATAAAAGCTATTTTATATACAGCACATACTATGTGGTTAGAACAGTTATTTAGAGTGTAGGTATGTCTTTAATATAATTAACTATTTTGAAGCAGGAAAGGGTAAGGTGATCTGGTTCTAATATTGTTTCATTAATCATTTTCCCAAAGAAGTAATTACAAGTTAGTACAGTATGTGTAATGCAAATGCAAATAAAAAGCATGACGACATTAACTTCATTGTTTTTTTGTGAACATTTTGAAATTGATGTCCACAACACATTCCCCAAAAAAAAAAAAAAAACAACAAAACAAAGGGGAATGACCTCTCATCAATAGACAGTGAAAGTGTATTTGACCTTTCAGACTTTTTTATAGAAATATAGATGTTTTCTTCAGGCCAAAGAGGAAAAAGATCCATCTAGATTTTTACAGTTGAAAATTCAGGGTCTATCACGGTAAAGGGATGTATTAATAGGAGTGGCATGCGTTACTTGTGCATCTCTGAAAGTACCATTAATGCTGATAGATACATAAACAGAAGTAACAAATCTTCTACAAAACGTCTTGTTAAGAACATCCATGCTTATTTCCACGTGCGCAGCTAAAGACCTGTATAATGAAAGAAGAGTAAAATATTCTGCTTATGAAAAGCAAAGCTGATGTAACATAATGGTTATCATGCTCTTTTGGAACACGTTACCAGCATCAAATTTGGAATGACTGTATATCGCTGTTGTTGGATCAAAACCTCATATCTCCAAAATGGTAACTTTACAGGAGAAGGCAAAAACACACAGCAGTTTTAATGCAAGTCCGTGGAACCAGATGTCTTTCCAAGTCATTTTGGTTCATTCATTATGAAATTTACAGAAAATGTAAAGAGCAACATGTCCTTTGAAATTATGCTAGAAACTAAAAAAAAAATGACAAAAATGGAGATATGAGGTATTCTTCCAAAAGCAGCGATATATTTGGGGGTAAAAAAAAAAAAAATCAAAACAAACAAACAAACAAACAACAAACACAAAGTCAAGGTTACAACTTCAAAAATCATGTCTTTTGCTCTGTTGTCAATATTATACAGGTTAAACATAATTTATTAATCACCTTTTCCTGTTTAATTAGCATTTCACATACACCACCATGTCCAAAAAAACTGGGACACGGTGCAAAATGTAAAGAGAAACAGAATGCATTCATGTGCAAATCATTTATACCCTACATATTAGTACAAAGACAGCATAACAAACGTCTCCAAAGTGTATTTTTTTTTTTGAAAACTATTTTAAAAAAATGGTTTTGAATTTGATTTCAACAACACATTCCAAAAAAGTTGAGAAAAGGGCGAGTTTGCATCACCTCTTCTTTTAACAACAGTCTGAATGTGTTTGGAAACTGAGGAGACCACTTGCTGTAGTTTTGAAAGTGAATGTGAAGTCATTCTTGTTTGATACAGGAATTCATCTTCTCAACAGTTCAGGCACTCCTTCGTTGCTTTTTTCGTGTTTTATAATGCATCACATTTTTTCAATAAATGACAGGTCTGTAATGCAGGTGGACAGGCCTGTTTAGCATATGGACTCCTTAACTGCAGAACATGGTTAGGCATTGTCTTGCTGAAATAAGCAAGGCCTTCCCTGAAAAAGACATCATCTCAATGGCAGCATATGTTGCTCCAAAACCTGTTTATATTGTTCAGCATTAATGGGGCCTTCACAGATGTTCAAGTCCATATTTTGATTTATTGGACCACAGGGCACTTTTCCAGTTCAGCTCTGTCCATCTTAAATGACCTCGGGTCCAGAGAACGAGGCAGCATTTCTGGATCCTGTTTACAAATGGTTTCTTCTTTGCATGGAAGTGTTTTGACTACCAGTTGCTAAGTCTGTCGTCTGGCGGTCTGAAGATCACAGCCAACCAATATTGTTATTTGCCTTTGTCCCTTGCATACAGAGGTTTCTCCAGATTCCCTGAATCTTGTAATGATATGTACAGTAGATGATGAATTGTCCAACATTGCCATGTTATGTTGTGAAACAGTGTTCTTGAATTGATGCACTATTTGCCATGCAGGTTTTTATAGAGTAGTGAACCTGTCTTCATCTTTACTTCTGAAAGACTAAGCTTCTCTGGGAGGCCCTTTTTATTTCCAATCATGTTACTGACCTGTTGCCAATTAACCTAATTATTTCATGAGAGGTTCCACCAAATGTTTTTTTAAGCATTATACAACTTGACCAGTCTTTGTTGCCACAATCCCAACTTTTGTTTGTGTTGCTGGCATCAAATTCAAAACGAGCATATTAAAAACAAACAAACAAACAAACCAATAAAACACCACCACACAATTTCAACATATGTTGTCTTTGTACTATTTTCAATTAAATATAGGGTTGAAATGATTTTGAATGATTTGCACAACCATGCTGTTTTTTTATTTACATTTTCTCAAGTATCCCAATATTATCGGAAATGTAGTTTCCAACATGTTTGGAATTAAGGTTTGCAGTTAAACACGTGAACAACACCCATCATCAATTCTGAGAAAATTTCACAATTTCAAGAAGGACTCCATTTGAGTTTTAGTACCTGCATGGATGCACGGAGCACATGGCAGGAGGAGGCAAGTGTGGGTGGTTTTCAATGGTGACAGTTTTCTTCACATGATCCTGACTGATGTCTTCATACATTTGATCCACAGTGAGAGGCTGTCTTTCCTGAGAAAAGCACAAATAAACAGAACAAATGATTGTACTGCATAACCTTAAACTGCTTTTTGAAAAAAAAAAGTTCAACATTGTACTACTGAAGCTCTGTTTTAAAGTTGAACCTCATCATATCCAAAGAGCCACAGCCTGGGAGTTTGATAGTATTTGTCATAAGTAATGTACAGGTCGTAGGTTCTTGTTTGTAGAATGGCATCTTCTCCACCTGCGTCAACCTTGCATTTGGCTGTGTCCACAATTTTACTTGTGTCAAGTGTGGCCTATACAAATGAAATAAAATTAGCAATCAAAAAATTATGACTAGATTAATTAGTAAATCAACACTGGCTAAAACAGAATATTATATAAGGGAAAATGTTTTTTTTTTTTAATCAATGCATAAGCGCTGATCTCACTGCACCTCATCTGTTTCCAAGAGCCCACTTTCTTCATATTCTGAAACACAAACGTCAGGTTTATATCCAATAAGACAAAGTAACTATATTTTTGATTCAAGAAGAAAATCAATATTCCACCAAAACCATTACAGGGATCCATTTCAATTAGCATACAAACACAATCTGACAGCACTACAACATACTAATATTTTTATGACTGCAAAGTTCCCTTTCATTCCCATTCATGCCTTGTACAATAAAAAGCACATAAGCACAGAAGAATAGAAAGTTTTCACAAAAATGTAAGATGCTCAACGATGCTCAAGAATTATGCAGATTTTCAGTGCAACATCCACAGCCCAGCACAATCTGCTATATGAAGGTGCAAGGGTCACAAAGAGCCACAAAGGCACAGGTTTTCTCTTCAACAAAGCAAGAAATCACCTGATCAGCTGTTTGAAGACTGAAACCAACTGATTAAACAAGTGGAACCAGGTGTCCTCAAGCTTGTTTGAGCTCTGATTCTCTGTGCTGTGATTCCCATTTTTGTAAAGCTGCTTTGTGACAACATCAGTTGTAAAAAGCGCTATATAAATAAATTTGATTTGATTTGATTTGAATGAAAATCTGCAGCCACACCCGTCCTTTGTAAATTAGATTGGACACCCCTGTTTTAGACATTAGGTGCAAATATAATGTTGAAAGTGTGCAGCTGTTACAGTGTGTTAATGGTCTTGATTTTACTGACACCACTGGGAGTAGATGGTTATGGTTTCTAACAAATATCTTTTATGATTAAGCTCAAATACATAGTTAACATTTGTTGTGCTGCACAGAGTTAGTTTTACTAATTTGGGGCCTACCTTCACTTGATATGCTGATATTTAACACAGTAATGGCAGATACAAGTTCAAAGAGAACGGGATGAAGTTACAGGGAGAGAGGCTGTATGTGCAAAGGATGGCAAATACTTATCAAACCTCTCACTTTGAGAATGCTGATCTGGGATCAGCTTTCGCTGTTTACATAGCTTTAAACAAAATGATAGAATTATAGGGGCTGAGGAGGCCAGATCTTAGACCTTATTTTGTGGTGGATGAATATGGTAATGTCAGCAGTGAAACGTTAGAGACACTGCAATGACGGGTCAACTCCAGTGTTCAGGCACCGTTCTTAGGCTACAGAAGGTGCTTAGAAAACTTGAGACAAAATGATCCACTGAGAAGATACTAATAACCATGTCCTCCTGTTGATATTCTATTTCAGCTAGCCGTCCTGCACTTAGTTTGCATGGACTGGCTTGCATGAACACACATCACTCTGTGCTGCATGGAAGTTCTTGAGCTTTGTGTCACAAAACAATTGCCTAAATTAGTTACCTTCCATATCTGCTGCCTCTCCCTCATCATCATCGTCATCATCACCATTTCCACTGCCCACATTCACATTCATGTTTATATTGTCCTACAGAAGGGGAGAAAGCACATAGGAAGACATGCTATGGTCAATTATGAACTTGCCAATTGGAAGTTGATGATATCCAGCTGAAAAAATGAACAGATCCTGCCTTTCTTAACATCAGTGAAAAATGTCTATGGTCTCAGAATTTACCTAATTACATTCATATTACAGGCTTACTTTGTTATCCAAAGAGATTTCCCGAACTGCTTCTGTCATTCCTGTCACACCTGGCAAAGTGACAAATTTTATAAATCTTACTGTTTAACATTTTCATCACACATTATGTATTAATAGATGCTCATGTCTCACCAGAGTTATGATAGGTGTCAACCCATCCTCCATCTCCATCGTCCTCTTCTATAATAGCCTCCAACTCATCAGAGTACTCCATTTGTTTACAACGCTTGTAACATGGCACTAAGATAAGAGCGACATAAAACTGAAACTGTACATGTCATTTAAAGACCAGGGACATATTACAGGAGCATCCTATCTTTTTTGCTGAACAAGTCAAATAAGATTTTCACAAACTTGTATTAAGGAAGCAAATCCTATCTTACTTTAGAAATATATTACATATATTTACATATATATACATATATATTATATTACGTATATTACAGCATCTGAAGTTAGAACAACTTAACTTACTTGATCAAAGTCAACAATTAACTCATGTCTGGTACATACAGTAGCAATCAAGCATAACAGCTGAAACACGTATTCAAAATAATCAAGTTAGTTAGCAAGATAGCTAGCTTCCCTTACTGATGTAAAAAAAAAAAAAAGTTTTAAAGAATAAACAAAAAACAAAACAAAACAAAAAAAAACACTCAAAGTGCTAAAAACTTGAAGTTAAGAATGTTGTGACAGCGCTTCGTGATGTTCACGAGTGTCGGCACACTCCAATTTCCGTTTCCCAAATGCTTTAGCTGATCATGCTAACATTATTCCTCCTAATAAAAAGACACAAATTCAGTTCTGTGTCTGTATTATTCACCACCATCGCTGTAATATTTTATCTGATGTCTTTTCATCAGCACAAACACAAGAAGGGAAAAAGAAGGGGCAGTGGAGATCTGCAGTGTCTGGGGCTTTTAAAACACTGTTTGGTGAAAAACATAAGACCTCATAAGTCAAAGCATCATTTTCGATGTACTTAAATGTTACATCATCATGCTAGTTATAGTGAACTATGCTGCCTGTGACTGTATAAAACAATAGAAACAGATTTAAAGTTAAAGTTAGGACGTTTCTGTAATCCTGTTTTCTTACTTGGAGGTAACGGGTAAGACTATGAACTTAGTAACTGTTCTGTAATAGCTTCTGTCCTAAATTCAGTCCTAACTGAAGTTATAATAGTGATACGGAAGATGGGAGAAGATTTCACACTTGAGAAGTTTCTGTAATACAGTCCCAGATTTATATGGACTATTCTACTGAATTAGTTCAAACTGGAAAAAAAAAAAAAAGTAAAGTAACAAAGAATTACATATTCAGACCTTAGAGATTTACGAGGATAATGTTATGATCTATTTCAGCTCAAGGCATTATCCAGACAGTAATAAGCAAAATATAGACAAAATCATCATGTACAGGGTACTTTCTAGGGCTGGGAATCTCTAGGCACCTCACAATTCGCTTACGATTCAGAGGGCTGCAATGCGATTATAAAATGATTATGAAATGTATTGATTTTTTTTTTTATACAGGATTTGTGTGAGGACTTAGTACTTTTAAAGTAAAGTACTTGTAAATTCATTTGTAATTTTTTTTTTTAAATAAAATAAATGGAAGTGACTTGGCAAGTGAAGTAGAAAGCTCTCATTCACGGCCATTGACTGGAGCACAAGACACTGGCTGCGGTAAAATAAGCAGTTACAGTGACATAAGATCCAGTGGCAATAGATGTCTGCACAGCACGTGTTACAGCAGAGCCGGTTTACAAGGATCCTGCCTACCTATTCCCCCATTATACTAAAAAACAGGCCTGCTATACAGCAAAGGGCGCCCGCCAGTGATTCCTCAATGAATGAGAGTGAATTGAGCTCATCAGCTAAAAATCAAAGGCTAAAATAGTTTCTAATCACTCACCCAGAACATTTCTTTAATTTTAGAAAGTAGAAGGATGTATTTCACAAAAAATTATATATTTCCCTTTTTTCTACAGCAAATGGGTTTTGGGCAGCAGAAGGTGGGCATTACTGCTAGAGCGTGATGATCGCCTGTTTTAAACTCCTATAATTCAAGTTAAAAGCTCTTAAAAATATAACAGCAGTGTTAAAAAGCTTCATGATATTCAGTAATCAGAAAATGATTGAGCACTTTTACACTGAAAATGTTTAAGCATTTATAAACTATGATTTTGCTCAAATGCTCCATATCAACCCATTCATTTTGCTCACTCTGGAGGTCCCTCTAGCGTTTGAGGAAACCAGAACACATTGCAGAGTGGTAATTCTCCTCTCTACAAGTTCTCTGGTTACAGCTTCTACAAGTTCTCTGGTCCTACCGGTTGTCTTTTATATTTTCTTTAATTGCAACTTCGGTATTGGTCTTGTCATGGAGAGTGCGGGTCGCGGCGTCAGTAAAATATTTGAGACTGGACGCTGTATCTCGGGTCCAAAGTGTTCAACATAGCGCGAAAGCCCTGGTTCACAATGACTGAGACCTGCTGTGCAGACTGCAGATCACACAGCAATGCAGTATTGCCCGGCTAGCAGCTAACGAAAAAAGGAAAGAGATTTAAGACACACATTTGGAGACAAATGGACCTGCAATGAGAGACTGTCAACCGCTAAAAAGTTCCGAAGCAGTTCACCTTCTCTTTCGAATTTTCCCAGTCCACCTTCTGGCGCCTCAGGCAGAATTTAAGGTGGAACAGGTAAATTCAAACAAGAAGCTGGCAAATGAGAAGAGACTTCATCCTCGTAAAACAGTCGAACGTTAAGAGACATTTTACAATAAACTGTTCTACTTTTGAAAAGTTTTCTGGTGGTGAAGGGAGGAAAGTGGCTAGAGCTAAAGCTTAAAGCAGAGAAAAGTGAGTCTGCCTTTTCGTTCATATGTTTAGACTATACTAGAACATTAACACATACTGAGACATACTGGGCATCAAATGTTGTGGCTCCCAAGGTGGTTTCATTTTTGTTGAAAGGACAAAATGGCTCTTCTTAACATTTTGGTTGTTGACTCCTGTCTTAAACTAGCTATTAACGCAGAGGGCGCTGGTCGGGTTTCTCGCTCATCCTGTTTTTGTGATGTGCGTCACAGACTGTTCGGGTGCATCACACTCGCACTCCTGCGTTCCGTCAAAATGATGTTATAAATTTTAATTTTGAAAATTGATTTTTGACATTTGCCATCGTCCACGTCTGCATTGTGATTCATCCAAGAATCGATATTCCCCACACCTCTAGTACTTCCTATTGGGAGGTGTCTATCCCAAACCCTGAATTTATTTTTTTGAAAATAATCCTTAAATTGTTTTTTTTGGGGTAGTATTTATTTTTTAATAATTTAAAATATTTAGATGTATCAAGAGCTAATTTTAAAAATCTAATCTTTATTCCAAAAATGCTGTCCCACAATTTAATTTCGTTATCAAAACACACAGGCAAAGCCACATTTTAGCCACATTTCTGCATTTTACAGCAGGAAGTGATACTGCATCCCTGTTAGATCTCATTGTTTTTAAGTAAATGTGTTCCGAAGTCTGAAAATCACAGTGTAATCTTAAGACTTGTTACTAACCAAACATATGTATTCTACAATTAAGTACACTTTGTGTTTTAATTTTTTTTTTTTAATTATGATTTTGTGTACAAGTGTTCAAAGCTGTGTTTGCCAGCCATTTACTTGCTAGCATTTGGGAGTTGGCTAAAACTGAAAACTACCAGTAATTGGTTTGGTAGTAAAGAAAATCGCATGTTCAATCATTTGTTTTAATAAACAGTTAAAGTACAGTACAAGGCCTCAAAGCAAAAGGATTTGAGTAGGTCAATTAAAAGTCCAAGTCAAGTAAAAGTTTGAAATGTATTTTCAGCTCTGATCCAATCCCGGAGAATGATCCATATATACCCAACGACTCATGGAAAAAAGCTAACGCTAATGTAATTCTGTATTTAGTTGTGAGTACGGCAGCTCCTGCCTGGTGTGGTCTTTCTTACCATTTCGAGTTAATAGGAACTGCTTGTCTTTGGGCAAATACGGCTTCACCTTTGCTTCTTCGCCAGATGCCCTACAGATAAACAAATTTGTCTTAACTGTGTGCAATTACTGACCAAGGACAAACAGTGATAAGGATAACAGGCTGGTTATCATGTATGCAATTACTAAGTTAGGATTCACCCAATACCAGATCAAAACAGCTGCACCACAAAACTAGATTTTAGGAGGGCAAGTTGTGACTACACAGGAAAACAAATGAAGAGGTAATGTGAAAAAGAGCTGCAAGGCAAAAAAGTCAAACTCTGCGTTTCATCATAGCCTGCTGATTTGTTATATATATATATATATATATATATATATATATATATATATATATATATATATATATAGCCATTAATCTGGGCAATAAGCATGTGTGTTAAACATCAACATTAGAATAAATATAAACAAGCAGTACAGTGTGGTTTTATTCATGTGTATCAGGGTGTTCATTTATTCATTTCCAACCAGTCCTTAAGGAAGCCCAGTTACCATCCAGGACCTAGTTTTGTCTAAACAATACTTCTTTACTTCATTCTTATACCTGTAATCTTCTAACCTAGATATTAATAGCTTATTTAAAAACAAACCAAAAAACTTTTGTGCTTATGTTCATTTCTTTTTACTGGCAAAATCACATCACCAAAATGAACAACTTTTTGCACAGTATTGTACATCCTAGGTCATATTAACAAAGGCACTACTTACAGACTGATGGCGCAACCAAGCTTTCTTTCAAACCAACTAGTGGTAACTAGTTATTAATAACAAACAAATAAAAACATAAAAAACCTCTAATCATTAACCTAAGCCTAATCAGAGCAACCCAGGCCAGGTTTCAACAAGAACCCAAGAAGCTTGAAATTTTTATAACAGCTAAACTCACAAATTGCATTGCAAGGGCACAATTACAGGTGTCAAGAGATCCTGACAGGATTCACATACACACATGGAGCCACGTGATGAAAAAGATGCAGAGCTCTTACCATTTCCACGTGGGGCAATGATGAACTAGATGATCTCCTGCAGCAACAAACTGCACAAAGACATACATTTAATTTAAGTTTACAATCTGATATCACAAACTAAATCTTTAATATAATATTCAACACTTTACCAAAAAAAAAAAAAAACATTTACCTCCTCCGGAGTTATAACTCCAGTTTCTTTAAATTTAGATTCCTGCAAAACAACACGAGGCACGGTGAAACAATGATTCTGCAGAAAAAGCTTTCTAGAAGAGTTTGGTTGTGTGGTCAGTGTAGTGGGTAACACCTCTGCCCTCTACACAGTAGACTGGGGCCAGGGTAGACCCCACCTGGGTAAGCCCCCTACACTATACCAATTAGAGTCCTTGGGCAAGACTCCTAACACCACCTTCGACTCCCTGTGTAAAATGATCAAATTGTAAGTCGCTCTGGATAAGAGCGTCAGCCAAATGCCGTAAATGTAAATGTAGAAGAGGAGCAAGTCAGTGAACTCGGCCAGTTGTCAAGGCATCCTTGATAAGCACAGCATAGCCTAGCTAGGCTAATTAAATCAGAGGGGCTCGACTTGCACAGACCATTAACAACTCGCTCGTACCGGTTTATTGGGCCTGTTTATGACTCTCACTTCTACCACTCCTGCCTAACAAAATGAAACACGACAAGATACCGCACTTCATCGTCTTGGAGCATTTTGCTAGCAGCACTAACCTGCCCGGGTTAGCGCACACGGCGGCTTACCTTCAGAACTGGCGTCAAAAACTCGGCCACCCCGAGAGCGGTGCCCTTCACAGAGTTAATCACGTTCTGCATGCTGGCAGTGGGCGGTATAAACGGCTTCTGTCCGTGACAAAGATGACCTGCTTTTTCAATGAACAGAGCAACAAACAAGCGCTGTTTACTGACTTTCTCGGCATCGAGCTCCCCCACATCAAATACCACATGACCCAAATCATCTGACTAAAGTCTCGCGAGAACCGGGCGCTCATTCACGAGGATCTGACCTCACGGCGTTCGAAAAAAAAATCACTGATCTTCAAACGCCACGCGCCTGGAACGTGTGCGCGCGTATGAGGTGTAGATCGCAGGATTTGTGCAGCGTCGGCGCAGCCTCACCAGTCGGCTGTGCTCTCTCTGCTTTCACATCCTTTCTGTAGGAGGTGACTATCTTTCAGGTTCATCCTAAGTGCTGCTGCAGTATTTCACTTATACAGTATAAAAAAATGAGTGAACTGAAACGAAAACGAAATCTAATTCGACGCAGTGTAAACGCAGGTCACGCGAGGCGCCGAGGCCTCGGGAACGTTCATCAGACAGCGGTGTGTTTGACTGCAGTCAAGCCCATGATGGCTGCTTCGTTAAAAACAACTATACAATGGTTCGCAACACATTAATTTGGACACAGTTTTCTAGTTACTGAAGAGGAGACTAGAGTCACGCCAAACAGATGAGAGCACAATTACAGGGGCGTTAATATCTGTGTTATGTGCTATTATGTAGTGCACCATTGCAGTCTTCGGTTTCAGCATTTTGATGGATCCTTTTATGCAACACCTCACATACACTGAACAAGTACATCAACCAACAATTAGGAAATCCCCATGATGTCGAAGCTGAATAGAGATCTTCAGCTTCCTAGCATTAATGTTATCTAACTGGCTTCCTTCTGCATTAGCCACCTTGGGAGGGGTGGGGTGGGGGCAGACAATTCGAAGAGCCCACCTTCATGTATCTGCCTTAAAGTGCCTTAAGAGGAAATCTCACTCTCAAGACTATTATGGCTTGTTATAGGAAATAAAAAGGCCTGCTTACCACAGAAGTAGCAATGGTTACATTTCTCATTTTAGCTAGACTGCCTCTTTAAGTGCTTTACAGGGCCCGTTATAGGGTTAGCTAGAAATTGGGCACAAAGGGTGGTGTTAGGAAAAATGTACGTTGATGATGTTAACTGATTGTAAACCATCAGGTGATTTGGAGTGGAAAAAAATGCCTAGGCTTTCAAAATCAGTCAAAAACAATGTGAATGTGAACAAACATGCAAAACATCATGAATTTGTATGTATGTCACATCACATGTCAATTTGTGTCACATTAGCATGTGTATTTAGGGCTGCTCCGCAGCTTTAGCAGCCAAAAAGCAATAGTCAATTGAATGGTCAAGTCAGTTGAACTATTTTCCCTACACAGGATGCTCATGGGATACTGGTAACTGCATTGATTAAAATCCCCTCATTAGCAGTGCCCTGCAACTTAATCAAAAAAAGTAGTGATAGTCTTAACTTTCATGTCAAGTTCCTCAGTAGTGATGAAATCATCAAAATTCCCATTGAAAATTCCCTTTAAACATTTTCTCTCACTCTAATCTGGCCTCTTCCATTAAAATATCTGAATACTCTGCTTGGTCTGCTCTGCTGGGGAGTATTACTGACTGGAATCTGCCTTTTAACCAAGCACTTTAAAGGTTTACACTTTTCAGGCCACTCTGCTAGTTTGTGTATCATAGGAAGGAAATCACTATATCATGGTTAGCAGCAAGAGACTGGATTAATTATAGACTTGGAAACCTCTCATTGCCCTTAGTGAAAGAACTACTTAAGTGCATCTATACGGTAAGTGGACCTCATAAAATGGACAACAAATATGGTTACAAGATAAATGTACTTATTAAAGTGTCTGATATACAGGGTATATAGGGGTGCCCAATCCAGGTCCTGGAGATCAACCACCCTGTGGAGCTTGGCTTCAACCCAAACTAACATGCCTGATCCAGGTAATAAAGGCCTGGAGCAGGCATCTGAATAATAGAGCCAGGCATGTTGGATTTGAACTCTGTAGGGCTGCAGATCTCCAGGACCACGATTGGGTACCCTCAACGGTATGTCAACGTTTGAAAGCAGAAACAACCACTGCTTTACAGAAGCTGAGTATTACATGACTCATTAGTCTCCCCAGTTATGTAGGCTTAGATCTTTTACATTTATAAAGCAACCAAATTGAAAATTTATGCAACTTAACAATAGATCTACTACAATTGTATCAGAAGCATAGAATTTTCTTTTTATTCTTAGTAAACATTGTCAAATCAAAAGCACCAAATGGCAACTCTCGCTGTTCTGAAATTAGTACAGAACACCACAATCTTATGTTGAAAACACCATACACTTACATAACTTCGAACGAAATGCTGAGAGGAAAGCAATGACTGTGTAAGGATGTCCTTTTCCTATTAAACCAATTGCTCTTGTTGGGAAATGCACAAGGTTGAGATAGCTACTGAAAAATTAGTAGTTAGCTACTTTGTAGCTACTCTCATAAAATTTAGCTACTTTTCCAGAAAGAGTAGCCGCTCCTTTTTAGCTACTTTCAAAGTGTGATTGTCAGAATGTTTGTGAATCTGACGCACCTGACGCACCAAACAAGCCCAACTGACAGTGTGAACAAGACACTGCATTTAAAGATGTGCCAGAAACACACAATTAAAAATATGCAAATATATAAAAAGATCACCACAAAGTGTAACCAACAATCAAACTTACCTGGATATGCATGCCCAATTGGACCTCAATCTGGGGTACTGAAAACACACACACATATTTTCTAAACCACTTTTCTTTCTGGGTCACAGGGGGTGCTGGAGCCTATCCCAGCAGTCATTGAGACGCTGGTGCTGTTGTCCCGCTGCTCGCATGCGGTCACTCAGGTTTGTGGACGGTGGAGTGGAGGGATGCCGAACTGTTTCAGAGTGCTGCCGTGTCTGTGTGTCCTTCTGGTTCTCTCCTGTTAGTTAAGCTGTCATAGTCAGATCTGCCGGAGTCGTTAGCCACACTCTGTAAATGTTTACATTCCCTGTTTATGTACAAACAGACAGAATAAAACTAATTCCCTCTCCCTGCTTTTTTTCTGAGTATACAATCACCCATATGTCTGGCTGGACACTGAAGGACGACTGACTGCTGAGCCCTCCTGCTACCCACTTCAGACCAGCTGCCCACGCCCAGCTACCACCACCTGCCTTGGACTAGCTGCCCACCCTACACTGATGTTCTCATAGACTCCTAGATATTCCTAATACCAATATTACTGCTATTAATATTAGTAGTATAATCACTTGTAGGTAGTTTGACCAGAGGAGGATGGGTCCCCCCTGGTGAGCCTCGTTCCTCCCAAGGTTTCTTCCTCAATTCCCTCCGTACGGAGTAGCCTTCAGCACAGATGAACACATTAACTTCCTGTTAATCAGGAAGTCCAGGACCCAATTACAGAGAGAGGTGCTCAGTCCAAGTGTATGGAGTTTGTAAGCCAGGGTCTGGGGAATCATGGTGTTAAAGGCAGATGTGAAATCCGCAAAGAACATACGGACGTAAGAATCCTTATTCTCCAGGTGGGTGAGGGCAGTGTGGACCACAGAGGAGATGGCATCCTCTGTGGATCAGTTTTTCCGGTATGCGTACTGATGTGGATCCCCAGTGACGTCAATGTTGGCTTTGATGTGGGTCATAACCAGTCTTTCAAAGCACTTTGTGACTATCGGGTGAGGGCTACTGGCCGATAGTCATTCGGTCCTGTCACTGTGGAGCTCTTAGGGACTGGGATGACGGTGGCAGTCTTCAGGCAGGTGGGGACAACTGCCTGGATTAAAGAGGAGTTGAAAATGTCTGTCAGCACCTCAGAGAGTTGGTCTGCACTGCACTTCAGCACACGCCTGAATGTTATCCAGGCCAGCAGCTTTGCGGGGATTCATTTTCTTAAGGATCCTCATCACCTCAGTTTGGGTCACTGAGGGGCTGTTCTCCAGTTGGTGGAGTGAGTCTGGTGCTGGGGGGTATGTTTGGGTCCTCAAAGTGGGCATAGAACTTATTGAGAGCATCGGGCAGTGAGGGGTCCCTAGTGCACTGTGCATCTCTGGTGGTGTAGTTTGTGATGCACTTGATGCCCTTCCACATGCTCTGTGGATCCTGGGAAGAAAAATGACCCTGGATCTGCCATTTTAAGAAATCCTTAGCTGACTTTGTTGCTGATGGGAAAACTTGACCGAGAACTTCTCCATCTTACCGTACCAATATAAAAAAGTTTTCTTTTTTTTTTTACCTTGAAATGCCTAGATTACAAGTTTAGTAGTCCTACACTTATAAGTACACTTATAGTCTGCTAGTGTATGCTGAAGACATTTTTTTCCAACTTGTTATGTAGGCTGCAGCATAACAAGTGGTTCCCAGATCTCCCCACCTTCACTGATCGCTACTCCGGGATATTGGAAAGTCACAGGAAAACTTAAGCGTTATTTTCCTCAGGTCTGTGTGAGATGACCACGCCATGGATCTCCAGCCTCGGTCACCATTTGGATGACTCAGCTTCCCAATAATGAATAATAGCAGGTTCTGCTGGGGAATGCTACAGACGTGTGAGACGGCAACACCAGGATTCTGGCCATCTATTAGTTTGTCTCAGCAACCTGCTCGTAGTATTAACCCTTTACCGGAAGCCTTACTTTCTGACACTGAGCAAAAAGTTTGTTTTCAGCATGACACTGTTTAACCTTCTGCTGTCTGCATTGGTTCTGCCATTTGTGGTTGCCAGCTCTTTACAACAGGAATGGCTCTTTGGTGTAGTGTGGTGCAACTTCACAGCACTGCTGTATCTGCTCATCAGTGCTGCAAGCATGCTCACATTGGGAACCATTGCCATCAACAGGTGAGACTGTTTTCCTCTACCTTTTCGATTCTAGATTTGCAGTGGGATATGATATTATTCAGCTACAGTACTATGCAAAATTCAGAGACTGCCCTTCTGTTTATTTTCCAATCAAATCAGCCACAGAGGGCGAGTTAGTCTTTTTTTGGTGTTGGGGGAAAAAGGTAGTAAGCATGTTTAACTGAAAACTATATAAAAGTCTCCAACACCAAGTATGTCAAATCTATTAGTGTGAACTTGGTCCACTGTATTTTTGTGCATCCTGCTGTAAGTTTTAATCCTGCTTTGAATCTCAAAGTGTCCCTCACTATGAAAAATGTCCTCAGAGGTATCACTGACATTCATAAAAGATAATCCATTTGCATAAGGACAATAAAAAAAAGATTACAAGACATAAAGAATTGGGGTGGAGGGCAAATCCAAAATCAGGGTCGTGACGGTCCAGGGTCATTGAGCCAATACGGAGAGAACAGGGTGCAGACATGACAAACCAGAATACAATCAACAACACAGACAGAGATTCAAACAACGCAAACATCAAACAAAGACCAGCAAAAACAAGGGGCAAATACAGGGCTTAAATACACAGGGAAGACGAGGGACAGGTGAAAACAATCAGGGGCAGAGTCACAAAACAAGGGGCTGGACTAAACCAAAA
Source organism: Pygocentrus nattereri (assembly GCF_015220715.1). Classification (NCBI taxonomy): domain Eukaryota; kingdom Metazoa; phylum Chordata; class Actinopteri; order Characiformes; family Serrasalmidae; genus Pygocentrus; species Pygocentrus nattereri. The sequence continues at coordinate 781,572 of NC_051240.1, forward strand.
CAAAAACACACATGGACAGGACTGGGAGGGGCCAATCGTGATATCTACCGCCTCTCTTTGGCTGGTCCACACTTGAGTTTGCCCATTAATATTAAGGGTTACTGTGCAGGCACAAGTTGTTGGAGAATACTGAGACTTCAAGAATGCCACACTACAGTGCAGTATTTAGCAAGCGCAGGAGCTCCATGACCTTTGAGGATCAACAGAGGCATCAACTTTCTAAAGACACTCTAGTTGCATGAACAGTGAAGTGTTGAAAAGAAAACAGTCCAAAAGAACTTTGTGTTAATGTTCTACAGCTATATAAAAAGGGCTGGCATGATTTACTTATTTAAACTTTTAATTTTCTGAATTAAAATTCACTTCGGCAATATATTCAACTTATATTTACACACAGTGTCTTTTGAAGCAGAAAGAAATACCTTTTTTAAAACAAAATTGATAGGGACAAATATATTCAAATTAGACTATAAATTTATAACGTTAGTTATAATATATATATATATATATATATATATATATATAATATTTTGCAGCAATCTGGTAAAATTTTGGTCCATTTCTTTTGGCAGTTCATCTTAATTTCCACAAGGTTATGAGCACCCATTTGACATTTCAAATAAATTTTTCATAAATTTTCGATAAGATTCAAGTCAGGAGATTGGCTAAGCCATGCAAGCACCTTCACCTTCTTTTTCAGATGAATGTGTGTTTGTGGTCATTGTGTTGTTTTAATATCAATGTTCTCCATTTTCTTGGCTGGCAAGATTAAATTGTCCTGGAACATCACTCTACTTATTTTTCCTTCAATGACGTATAATTCCCCAGTACTGTTTGTAGAGAAGCAGCACCCTATCATAATGCCCCCTCCTCCATACTTTACTGTGAGGATGGGGTTCTTGGGATTATAGTCCTTTTTATATTTCATCTGATCAGAGTACATTGCACTGATTTGTCTAAATACTTGTGTGCAACTTTTAGATGTGAACCTCTGTTCTTCTTTTTAAGCCAAGGAGCGTTACGAGGGATGCAGGATGATACAAAGAGGATTGTGGTGCAGTTCGTTGCTTATTGTTCTGTTCTGTTCTATTCTGCTAAACTATTCTGTTCCTGCTGCTTTCAGGTCAACCTGCAACTCTTGTGTGGTGCAACTGTATGGGAACGACTAGTTGTGGTTCTAAGAATGATACACTTACATATGATTGGCCCAGTCATACTGTCAGGGATGATTTAAGGTCTTTTCTAGGGCTCTGCAGCTTTTTCCATTCCTGTTATTTATATATGCTATCCCTGAGAAGGAAGCTCATTCACCATTATTGCTACCTTTTGCATGAAATCTTTCCCAACAATGGCAACATCTTTTATAATGATGCCAGGTGCAATTTTCATGAACATTTTTTGTGGGCATTTATATCTAGAGCTTGATTCAATTTCATGTAACCTTTACACAACCTAACACATGTATTTTAATACAGTGTCTGAAAATGTTTTCCCTGTCAATTGTTTATGTTTGTGAATAAATACTTACTTTTTGGTTCACATTTATAAGTACAAAGTGAAAAGACATTGTGTGTGTGTGTGTGTGCGTGTGTGTATGTGTGTATGTGTGTATAAATTTAAGGTAGATACATGCACTGGATGTATATTAAATAACAACTAGATGTGCATTTCCTGAAGGAACTGCAAGGGTGCTTCTCTGTAGGTGAACAACACCTCCTCAGGTGTTGTTTGTGTGTGTGTTTGTTTGTGTGTGTGGTTGGGGGGGGGGGGAGTCATTCAAATGAACTGTCACTCTGTTATTATGCAGCTCTTAGTGGAGAAGCCTTGTTTGAGTCTGATTTGCACCCTCTGAACAAACAGTCATAACTCGGGAAATGTTCACTCTATCGCTTTACTGGATAGATGCTGTGAAATAAGACCCCTTGAGGATTATTTTGGTGTAATGTTGTGTGTATTGAGAAGAAAATGAGTTAAGACAAGTTAAACACAGAGAAAATCTTGAAATAAGCAGAATCTGATTTTGAGAAATTTACATGGGAGTGAATGGGACAGTTTTCTGTACCTAGTGCCAAACAAACGCTCATAACTCTAAAGCTAATTGATAAAATGATGAGATATTTTGAGGTTTCAGAAAGGACAAGTTTCTCTACCATTTAAAACTAAAATGGAGTTTCTAGGTGAAAGTTTAAGGATTTTACAGCAGATTTCCTGCGTGATCAGCTGTGTCTGTGAGACTGACTGCTGTGACATCATCGATGTCAGTTAGAATCTGAGGTTCTGAACATTCGGCCGTTCATTCTTATGGGAGGTTTTTAATTTTTAAACTTAATTTTATTAAAAACTACCAATCCGATCAACTCCACAAATACACAGCACAAGTCACAATGTGGGGGACCTTCGAAACGCAGTTTGAATGGAGTCTGTACGCTAAGCGGTTTGGGCTGTATTAATGTGAAGGTTTGTGTCATTTTATATGAAACTACATTTGAAAATAAGGCTAGGCATATTCTCTACAGAGAAACACTGAAAAATGTGTGTCCTATGTTTTTAACTATATCTAAAGCTGACTGGTGCACTTAAGGGAAATATAACCACTTAGCCTACAGCAATGAATTTAGGAGTTACAGATGTCAGTAATTATGAATTACATACACCTTTTGAATCATTTGAATCATTCTATATAGGTTAGAATTCAGAACCAGTAGCCTACTGTGTTTTGAGAGGAATTAGACCTCTGCATTTGACCCATTTGTGTAGTGAAACACCCACATACATGCACACACATACTAGGGGCCACACCTGCCCAGAGCAGTGGACAGCCCTGTCCACAGCACCTGGGGAGCAATAGGGGGTTTGTTCAAGAGTACTTCAGTCATGTACTGTCAGCTGAGTGTCTGTCTGCATCGATAATTGAACCAGCAAACTTCTGGTCACAAGGATGGTTACCTAACATCCAGCCCACCACTGCCCCCTGGATATTTGGATATCTTCACGAATTCCCCCCTGCATACCAATGCTCATACCATTTCATCTTTTTCTTAAATAAAGACCAAAAATGTTTTGTGTAAGGTATTGGTAAAAGGACTTTTCTGAAAAGCTTGGTTTGTCATCATCAACATTGTTCTATTTAGGGACAATAGGGGCAGTCGTGGGCTGGAGGTTAGGGATCCAGCCTCGTGACTGGAAGGCCGCCGGTTTGATCCCCGCACATGACTGGGGTGTCCTTCAGCAAGACACCTAACCCCCAACTGCTCCCCGGGCGCTGCGGATCGGGCTGCCCACCGCTCTGGGCATTTGTGCTCACTGCCCCCTAGTGTGTGTGTGCTCACTAGTGTGTATGTGGTGTTTCACTTCACGGATGTGTTAAATGCAGAAATTTCCCTGTTGTGGGATTAATAAGGGTCATTTAATCTTAGGGATTTCATTATACTTGGCAGGTTCTTGATACTGCCTGAAAGATGTGGGTACAAAGTTTCATGGTCTTACATCACAGAGTGAAATGCAAAGTATCAAATGCAGTGGTGTAAAGTGCCACCACTGAACTCTAGAGCAGTGGACACATGTTCTCTGGAGTGACGAATCCCTTTTCTTTGTGTGGCAATCCGATGGGCAAGTCTGGGTTTGGCTGTTGCAAGAACGTTATTTGTCTGACTGCACTGTGCCAAGTGTAAAGTTTGGTGGAGGGGGGATTATGGTATGGGGTTGTTTTTTAGGAGTTGGGCTCAGACCCTTTGTTCCAGTGAAAGGAACTCTTAATGCTTCAGCAGACAAAGAGATTTTGGACAATTTCATGCTCCCAACTTTGCGGAACCATTTGGAGACGGCCCCTTCCTGTTCCAACACGACTGCGCACCAGTGCACAAACCAAGGTCTATAAAGACATGGATGAGTAGGTCTGGTGTGGAAGAACTTAACTGGCCTGCAGAGTCCTGACCTCAACCCGACAGAATGAATTATAGTGGAGACTGTGAGCCAGGCCTTCTCGTCCAACATCAGTGTCTGACCTCACAAATGCGTTTCTGGGAGAACGGTCAAAATTCCCATAAACCTTGATAAACCTTGTTGAAAGTTTCATAAACCTTGTTGAAAGCCTGCAGAGAAAAGGCGAAGCTGTTATAGCTGCAAGTGTGTGAGTGACTGTCTGTGTCTGTCTGTCTGTCCTGTGATGGACTAGCGACCTGTCCAGGGTGTATCCTGCCTTCCGCCCGAAGACCGCTGGGATAGGCTCCAGCATCCCCCCGCGACCCTGACGGAGAAGCGGCTTAGAAAATGGATGGATGGATGGATGTTATAGCTGCAAAGGGTGGCCCGACATTATATTAAACCTTATGGATTAAGAGTGTGATGTCACTCAAGTTCTTGTGTGTGTGAAGCCAGACAAGCGAATACTTTTGGAAATATAGTGTACAATGTAAATATAAAATTTGTATCCCATAATGTACACTTTTGCTTTCAAATACTACGTTTCATTTTCTTGTGATTTGAGACAGCCTCCAATTTTTAATTTAGAGGATATCATTTCAAAATAGAAGAGAATAGACTTCAATTTACTGTGACTGGCAAAATCTAGTTTTGTTTTATTGTAGGCAGATTGTTACTACTGGGATAGATGCTAGACAGAGTTTTGCAAATTACTAAGAAAAAAGTTTTATCTTACACTTAGACCTCCTTAATATTCTACCCAAGGATTTCAGGATGATTAAAAAAGATCTAAAAAACTCTAGCCTTAAGCAGGCAATAGCCTACACATAAAAGAGAAATGTCCCAGCTTATCACTGTGGTTCAATAGAATGACATCTGGTCTCATTTCAGAAAAGATTACTCGGTTTAAGAAAGATAAACAATGGCAAATTTGAAATAATACATAAATACATTTAAGCCTTTTGTAATTAATCCTTACCTATACAATGAGGAAATGTAGGAAATAACAGTTTGAAATAGTTGCCAAGCATTCTTGCATTGTTTTTGCTCTAAAATGAGCTCAAACATACTTACTATCTCAAGCCACCACTCTGCTAGCAGTAAAACCCATTCAAAGCTTTCAAAACATTTTTGACCAGTTCAAACATACAGGGTGAATGAAGGAGAGACAGAAAGTTCAGCAGTAACTGAAGTGTTATTTTCACTTATTATAAACCAAGGCAGTGCTTTATATCTTATAGAACACTTCAAATACAATGTTTTGAATGCATACAGTCTCACATACTTATGGTGAATCACACAAACAGCAGGAATCTCATGAGTGTAGAAGGCAAAGAAACTACCCATCATTGCACCAAGATAAATTTTGACAAGAGGTCTTGTACTTTGCAGTTACAGTAGAGGCACAGTTATAAACAACCACATAAACATAAGCCTGGTGAAGGAAAAAAATATCCTTACGAGCTTCCACTTTTGTTTCACTCCCCAAATTCAGCCACTGCAAATAATGAGTAATTGTGCACATGAATTTTACTTGCGTGCAAGGTAGCAAGTCTTGCCAAACCTGTTTTTATTTCTGCACCCTTTATGTCAAATATCAACAGAATCAACTCTGCAGCTCCGCAGAACACTCTAATTGAGTCGCTACTGCTAGTGGATAAATGCCAGACAGAGTCTCTGGGGGAAAAATAAAATTAATAGCTTGCAAGATTCAGGATGGATTTTGCCAGGTAACATAGCCATGTCCTTCTATCTATAAATATACTGCAATTTAAAGAACGCTAATTTATGCAGCTTTACTTGTTGCTTGATATAATGTCCTGCATCAGTCCTCATTCTCTTGTCCCGAGCCTTCTGATGGATCTCCTTCAAATCGATCTGCAAAAAATGGTTCCATAGTCAGCTCAAAAATCTTATTACTTAATTGAGCATGAACTGATCTAATATGTATCTTTAGAAGACCATTAGCTATTAAAATAACGAATATGATGTGTTACTGGAGATGCAGAGAGCAGACTGACCTGCCCTGATGTGGCTAAGGGAAGCCAGCATTCTGAGCATGAATGATGCTGGGACAGTTACAGTGTTTCTATTCTCTTCCAACATCAGCTCATTACGCAGGATCACCTGCAGATGGTGTTAACCATACGTATTAATGCATTTCATATAAAATATACTTCTCAATTTAATGAACATGCAGTACTGTGAAAAATCCAAGATCTTCATTTAATTATTTTCCAGTTAAAACATCCATTAAGTACAAGTTATTTTTAATGACACATTTCTGTGGAGATTAGATATAAGATAATCCACTTGCATAATGAAGGGGAAAGTCTCCAAAACTAGAATTAGAAAATATTAGAAGATGCAGAGAAAGTGTGGGGACTCCAAACAACCATGCAAGCCCTGCTGTACATCAGAACTGTTAACATATGACAAACAATACTTAAACTTTTTATCTGAACTGTTTTTACTTGGATCCTGAAAAGCAGAAAATACAACCAACTTCTAAGTCTGAACTTGAAACATGTAGAACTGAAAGCAAGTCTCCCAAAAAGAGTGGAAGCTGTAATAAAGGTGAAGGCGCTAAACATTTAGTACTGAGAAATTATTTTATATGCTTGGTTGTTGAGGCCTCTGTGTAACTGTGTTAAATATATTTTCTTTTTTTTGAGAATAAAAATAGAAAATCTTAATTATTGTTGCAGACTGGAAATTTAATGAAGGGTGGTTTCTGACTTTTGTGCTACGCTGCTTATTTTTACTCACCAATTGACATTATACATGTCCAACCTCACTTCCAAAAAAGTTGGGATGCTGTGCAAAATGTAAAAACAAAATGCAACAATGTGCAACTCATGTAAACCTTATACTTCATTGAAAATAGTATGAAGACAACATTCAAATGTTGAAACCGGGATTTTTTTTGTTGTTGTTTTTTGAAAAATATATGCCCATTCTGAATTGGTGTCAAACAACACGTTCCAAAAAGTTGGGATGGGGGCATGTTTACCACTGTGTTTCATCACTTCTTCTTTTAACAACACTCTGTGTTTGGACTGAGGAGACTGCCTACTGTAGTTCTGAAAGTGAAATGTTTTCCTATTCTTGCTTGTTATAGGATTTCACTTTCTCAAAAGATCAGGGTCTCCTTTATGGCATTTCATTTCATAATGTGGCAAATGTTTTCAGTGGTGACATTAATAGAGCTTCCCAGATGTGCACGTCACCCATGCCATGTGCAGTAATGCAGCCCATACCATCATGAATACTCGCTTTTGAACTGTGCACTGATAACAAGCTGAGTGGTGTTTAGGCTGAAGGGCGCAGCATCCATAATTTCCAAAAATAATTTTAAATGTTGATTTGTGGCACCACAGAACACTTTTCTACTTTCCTCTACAGAATCATGTCTGTTTTTAATGCAGTACCGCCTAAGGACTTAAATATCATGGCCAGCAAATACTCGTTTTTGTCCCTTACATACAGAGATTTAGCCAGATTGTCTAAATCTTTTAATATAGTTATGTATTGTAGATGATGAAAAGCAAAGGTTCTTTGCTATTTTGTGGTAAGAAACGTTACTGTTGAACTGTTCCACTATTTGCTTGTGTAGTCCTCCTCATCTTTACTTCTGAAAGACTCCGCCTCTCTGGGCTGCTTTTTCATCATGTTACTGACCTGTTGTCAATTAACCACCATGTTTTTTAGCATTACACAACTTCACCAGCCTTTTGTCGCCCCATCCCAACTTTTTTGGAAGGTATTGTTGCCATCAAACTCAAAATAGGTGTGACGTGGAGCGAGGAGGCGGACGCATATGCAGAGATACGTGGCTTTTATTAAGGGCAAATCCAGGGTCGTGGTCGATATAGTCCAGGGTCATTGAGCCAACGCGGATTGATCAGGGGGCAGACATGACAAACAAACAAGAATCAAACAATAAACAACATCCCAAACAACAAACAATCAGAACGATCCAACAGGCTTACAAACAAACAAAGACTAACGAAAACTAGGGGCAAACACAGGGCTTAAATAATCACAGGGATGATGAGGAACAGGTGGAAACAATCAGAGGCGGAGTCACGAAACAAGGGGCCAGACTAGACGGAAAAACAAAAAGCACGTGAACTAAAACAAAACACAACATGAACACATGGACAGGACTGGGAGGGGCCAATCATGACAATGGGCATAACTTATCTTCAAAAAAACTAAATTTCTCAGTTTCAACATTTGATATGGAAGGTTTGTACTATGTTCAATTAAATATAGGGTTTAAATGATTTGCACTTCACGGACTTATGACTTACGAATTAGCAGGCAGTATAAGACAGAGACAACCGTCAATTAACACAGGTGTTTAACAACTCAGTCTCTAGCCCACTAGACAGTGTAGATTTTTGTTCTAACCTAGCTCCCAGTTTCTCAGTATCTGTATTCAGTGTTCTTAATGGCATGGTGTTGAGAACTGGTACAGAACAAAAATGTGGACCAACAGGTGGGCCGCAACAAGCTGAGAAATGGAATTAAAAGTTTTCCATTAACAGTATATGGAATTACTGTTCATGCTTAAAAATGAGGTTTCTGTGCACTTACTTCCTCGGTCAGCACTCTGTCAAATGATGGAAGCTCCTCCATAGGTGACCAGATCTTTATATCGTAATCAATTCCAGAAGATGCTAGCACTGAAAAAAACATGTACATATTTAAGACGTCATAGTAAAACCACGTTGAACTAATAATCACCATGGAACCATCAAGTCTCATGAAGACTATTTCAGTTTTTCACGTCCCACTGTTCACAAGTACCATAGAGAATAAATGCAGAGTTTTAAACAGCTCTGCTGAGCACTGTTCTCTGTTAGGTGCTGGAAATACTCACATGGCTCAAATGGATGTGGTTGCAGGCAGTTCACTACATGATTATCAGCCTCCAGTAGCATCACATGCTCTCCAGTGTAACGGTCCCATATAAAGATGTGTCCACAGTCTGAACCACTCAGAACAAAGCTTTTCCCCCAGAAACACGCCTCTTTAATCTACTTTAGCAGACAAATCAACAGCATCTCATCAGGTTTAATGAACATCATACAGTGTAAGTTAGAAATGTCTTTATTGTGTTGTGCTAATGACTGTAAATTCAGTTTGGCATCTTCCAATCAGATGCAGCATCTACAAAGACCTAGGCAATGCATATATTTGCCACATGCCAGTTCTGAACACTGCTGATAGACGTTATTAAATGACAATTTCTTGAATTTGATGTACTAGGCATTCAGACAACTATATTGTGGACTGACTGAGAGTCCCTGATGAGTGGTTAAGAACCTTTGACTTCTGATTAGCATTCAAAGAACATTTCTTCTAAAAGCCTGATTAACTACTACTTCATTTAATATGGAGTTTTTGATGTTCTCAACCATGACTATACCATGGTCCTGGAGTTACGGTGGCCCTTGAAAGACATTTTGGCAACAGGTCTTTTGATACCAAGTGCCTCTGTCTCCTCCATCTCTCTGCGCTCCTTTCTTCTACGGAAAATCTCCTGGATCCTGGCAGCTGCTGTACGTCTGAACAAGAGGAACAGTGATAGAGACACTCATTAAGTTTATTTGAGCACATTCACAGATTAACTTGCCCATTATTTCAACAGTCGCTACATGGACACGTTTCTAAACAGCCACACATTCCACTGCATGATGGCAGCGCTAATACTGAGTGTCCCTGGTCTAATTACATATTTTGTGAAAAAAAGTACACACCCACATTTTCTGCACATTTTAATGCAGTGTTTTAACGTGAATCTGTTCACTGTAGAGCAACTTGCACCGTTTCTTTACAGTGGTGATGATGGGAACCACCAGCTTGTGATGTCTACAATGCAAATCTAACTATTTTTTTAGGGATGTAGAAGGAAGTGAATCTACCTGTGTCTTCTGAGTTTTCATATGTTAATAATGATTAAATAAGGGTAAAGTTTTATTTGAGTACTATTTTGCCTATGAATGGATGTACAAAAAAAAAAAGGTAATTTTATAAGAAACATTCTCAAAACGACTATAAAACATGTTTCAGGCACAAGGCAGCATATTCACATCCATTACCTGTAACATGTAGAATTGGACCCTGAATTAATTAAGAACTTTTTTAATTCAATTAATTTTAATTAAATTAATTTTGCCAACTGTGTTTGTGGAATTAGACCCATTAACCCATCAGTGCAGTGAAACACCCACATGCACAGTAGTGAACACACACTAGGGGGCAGCCCTATCCACAGCTCCTGGGGAGCAATTCGGGGTTAGGTGCCTTGCTCAAGGGCACTTCAATCATGGACTGTCAGCCAAGGGGATCGAACCAGCGACTTTCTGGTCACAAGGCTGGTTCCCTAACCTCCAGCCCACGACTGCCCCATCACCCCCTTACCCTTTCACATCACACCACTCTGAATGACTTGGTTTACATCTTATAATTTTAGAAAATGCATGGAATGCCCTTTTAAGTATAAAGGAGCCCTAAAGGGTGAAGAAGAACATTTAAAAGAATGGTATTTAAAAAAACTTTGTTGTCTTTGACGTGTGGAAATGTAGACCTTTTTGTTATGATTAAATCTAAAAGTTCTATACCAATGGTTTTTCCTAGGACCATTTACCTGAGCTGCGAAAATGTGTTAGCCCTCATTTTCTAAATGTATCTATCTTCTGTTTCTCACACACTTGCTTTCTCTTTCCCTCTCTCTTCTGCTGTGTGGCCCTTGGCTCTCCAGAACATTCAGTGGCAGCTAAGACGGGGGGTTGCTTTCCAGGAAGGGCATGGGTGACACTGGAAAAGGGGAGTCAGAAGTCAATGCGTGACCTGCAGGCTGGTGATCGAGTCCTGGCATTGACAGACATAGGGCATCTATAGTGAGGTCCTTGCCTTCCTGGACCGTGACCCAGCGATCAAGAAGCACTTCTATGTGATCAGTACACACAATGGAGCCACTCTCTCCATGACTGCAGCACATTTGCTCTTTGTTTTGGACAGAAACTGCACTTGTGGGGCCCTGCCAGCAGAAGGGGCTATGCAAACAATATTTGGCAGTGACACACATCCAGGGCAGTGTTTGCTGACTCTAGAGGAAGGGGCTGAGGGACATCTAAATGGCCAGCTTTCGCGCATCACCCGACTGCGTGTGTGGGAGGATCGTGGTGCATACGCCCCACTCACTGCCCAGGGAAACCTGCTGGTCAATGGGGCAATGACTTCAAGCTATGCTGCAGTAGAAAAACATCAGCTTGCTCACTGGGCTTTTGGCCCACTCCGCATGCTTTACAGCTGGATAAACAATACCAGTAAAGAACAGGTATTATTTGAATAGTGGATCATTCGCAGCACTGCAATGAAACTGACATGGTAGTGTGTGTTGCACTGGTACAAGTGGATCAGACACAGCTTTGCTGCTAGAGGAAGCACCTTGTTGGATTAAGAATAGTCCACCAACCAAAAATATCCAACAGCATCCCGTGGGCAGCATACAGTGTCCACTGATAAAAGGCTAGAAGGTGACAAACACAAGCTGCGCAGCAACAGATGAGCTATTGCCTCCGACTTCACATATACAAGGTGGACCAATACAACCCCAATTCCAATGAAGTTGGGACATTGTGTAAAACATGAATAAAAACAAAATACAATAAAAACCAAATCCTTTTCAACCTATATTCAACTGAATACACTACAAAGACAAGATATTTAATGTTCAAACAGATAAACTTTATAGTTTGTTGCAAATATTCCCTCATTTTGAATTTGATGCCTGCAACACGTTACAAAGAAGTTGGGACAGGGGTGTGTTTACCACTGTGTTACATCACCTTTCCTTTAAACACTCGATAAGCGTTTGGGAACTGAGGACACTGATTGTTGAAGCTTTGTAGGTGGAATTCTTTCCCATTCCTGCTTGATGTCCAGCTTCAGCTGCTCAGCAGTCCGGGGTCTCTGTTGTCGTATTTTGCGCTTCATAATGCTCCACACATTTTCAATGGGAGACGGTCTGGACTGCAGGCAGGTCAGTCTAGTACCCGCACTCTTTTACTATGAAGCCACGCTGTTGTAACACGTGCAGAATGTGTCTTTGCATCGTCTTGCTGAAATAAGCAGGACGTCCCTGAAAAAGACGCTGCTTGGATGGCAGCAGATGTTGCTCCAAAACCTGTATGTACCTTTCAGCATTAATGGGGCCTTCACAGATGTGCCAGTTACCCCTGCCATGGGCACTAACACCCCCCACACCATCAGAGATGCTGGCTTTTGAACTTTGCGCTGATAACAATCCAACAACAGTCCTTTTTCTCTTTAGCCTGGAGGACACAACGTCCATGATTTCCAAAAACAATTTGAAATGTGGACGCGTCAGACCACAGGACACTTTTCCACTTTGCGTCAGTCCATCTCAGATGAGCTCGGGCCCAGAGAAGCCGGCGGCGTTTCTGGGTGCTGTTGATACTGTTGGACTATTTGCTCACGCAGTTGTTCACAAAGTGGTGACCCTCGTCCGGTCCTTGCTTGTGAACGACTCAGGGATGCTCTCTTTATACCCAATCATGACACTGACCCGTTTCCAGTTAACCTGTTCACCTGTGGAATGTTCCAAACAGGTGTTTTTTTAGCATTCCTCAACTTTCCCAGTCTTTTGTTGCCCCTGTCCCAACTTCTTTGTAACGTGTTACAGGCATCAAATTCAAAATGAGTGAATATTTGCAAAAAACAATAAAGTTTATCTGTCTGAACATTAAATATCTTGTCTTTGTAGTGTATTCAGTTGAATATTGGTTGAAAAGGATTTGCAAATCATCGTATTCTGTTTTTATTTATGTTTTACACAACGTCCCAACTTCACTGGAATTCGGGTTGTAAGTTATGCATGTCTAACAGGAGCGGAAAGTGAGCATGTAACATGAACATGTAAACACTATGTCAGTGTCACTGCAGTGCTGAGAAAGAACCACCACCCAAATAATACCTGCTCTGTGGGGGTCCTGTAGGGGTCCTGACTATTGAAGAACAGGGTGAAATGGGGCAAGCAAAGTGTGCTGAGAAACGGATAAGACTGCAGTCTGTAACTGCAGAACTACAAAGTGCATCTAGTGTACATCAGTAGTAACTGTTAAACAATAAACAAACAAACAAACAAATAAATAATAATGGCACTGGTAATGTATAGGCCAGGAGAAACAAGTTTAGAGAGAAAAAAACTTTTGTCCTGAAGGTGGAGCTAAAGAACAAAACACACACACACACACACACACACACACACACCAATAATGAATCATTTTAGGGATGGTAAGCAAGTTATATCAGAATAGCAGTATTTACCTGAGAACTCGTTCACCTATAGCTGATCCCCTAAAGCTAAACCTGTGTGATGAAGGAAAAAAGCAAATTAAAATACATACAGAAGCCAATCATTTTCACCATCAACACACTGTCGTGGAATGCTTTAATCATATATGTTGGGGGTGTACACCTTTCAGTTGGACCTCTCACAGTGTGTGCAGAGGAAGTGTGTACTGTCTCATCATCGCTGTCATCTGAGCCCATCGCTTGCACTGCTGCCTGACTGTGTCTTCTCAATTCTGTTTGAGACTGCCTCTCAGCCTCTATACCATGTTCACTGAGCCCTTCCATCTCTGTCCCCGTGTGCACACACAAACACATACCAAGCATAAGTCATAATCATGCCTGATATATTCTTGATTACCTTGATACAGTATTAGATTCCATATAGACATACACTATATTACCAAAAAGTATTTGCTCGTCTGCCTTCACACACATATGAAATTGAGTAAGATCCCATGGGTTTAATATGATGTCGGCCCACCCTTTGCAGCTATAACAGCTTCAACTCTTCTGGGAAGGCTTTCCACAAGGGTAAGGGGTGTGTTTATGGGAATTTTTGACCGTTCTTCCAGAAGTGCATTTGTGAGGTCAGACACTGATGTTGGACGAGAAGGCCTGGCTCACAGTCTCCAATCTAATTCATCCCAAAGGTGTTCTATGGGGTTGAGTTCAGGACTCTGTGCAGGCCAGTCAAGTTCTTCCACACCAAACTCGCTCAGTCATGTCTTTATGGACCTGCTTTGTGCACTGGTCTGCATGAAATTGTCCAAAATCTCTTGGTCTGCATGAAGCATTAAGAGTTCCTTTCACTGGAACTAAGAGGCCGAGCCCAACTCCTGAAAAACAACCCCACACCATAATCCCCCTCCACCAAACTTTACACTTGGCACAATGCAGTCAGACAATTACTATTCTCCTGGCAACCACCAAACCCAGACTCATCCATCGGATTGCCAGATGGAGAAGTGTGATTCATCACTCTAGAGAACACGTCTCCACTGCTCTACACCACGGAATTCAATGCTTTGCATTGCACTTGGTGAGGTAAGGCTTGGATACAGCTGCTTGGCCTTGGAAACCTGTTCCATGAAGCTCTCTACACACTGTTCTTGAGCTAATCTGTAGGGCACATGAAGTTTGGAGGTGTGTAGCAATTTACTCTGCAGAAAGTTGTTGACCTGTACACTCTATGCGCCTCAGCATCCGCTGACTTCGCTTTGTCATTTTACGTGGCCGGCCACTTCGTGGCTGAGCTGCTGTCCCAATTGCATCCACTTTGTTATAATATCACTGACTTTTGACTGTGGAATATTTAGTAGTGAGGAACTTTCACAAGTGGACTTGTTGCACAGGTGGCATCCTATTGCTGTACCATGCTGGAGTTCACTGAGCTCTTAAGAGCAACCCATTCTTTCACTAATGTTTGTAGAAGCAGTCTGCAGGCTTAGGGGCTCAGCTTTATACACCTGTTTCCATGGAAGTGACTGGAACACCTGAATTCAATGATTTGGATGGGTGAGTGAAAACCTTTGGAAATATAGTGTAGCACCAATCCAATACCGTCTATGATTATCAGATTGATACCAGCAGAAAATCTGATATTATTATAAATCTATCTTGAAATATTATAGAATTGCTTGTATTACAACATAACACTGAGCAAATCAAAAGAAAATAACAGCCACATGTGGCCAACATGAACATAAGAACAACGAACAGCCAGCTAAGTATTAGACTTCACATTATATAGCCATGTTTGTTTTTTTTTTAAAGCAAAGTTTCAACCTAAATGTTTGTTAATGTCAGTTATAGAAACAGAAATTGCCATTTTATCAATGTTTACAATTTTTTTTCCCAGTTCAACTTTTGTGGAAAAACTGTTTGTCACTTAGTATAGAGGATTATACCCCCTCCACCTGACAGGAATAGGCTTCCATAATGGTTGGACTGAGGACAGTTTTTCAGTACTTGGAGATAGAAAGCTACAGCCTTTTAAAATGGAAAGTGCTCGGAAAGCTCAATATGGCAGAGAATGTAGATCTATCGTGCAGCGGTTCTGAAAACATAGTAAAGGGTTCATACTTTTTAAACAGTGGATTTCCATGAATTTTCCATGACATAAGATGAACCTTCCATGCCAAATATTTAGCCTAGTGATGATTTACAATCTATATCAGTATACCGTGATACTAACATATAATTTCCTGTTTTAGTGATATATTAGACAGGGACTATTTAATTTTGTGCACTTTACTTAAAGTATGCAGTCCTTTTGATGGTTTGTATTTAAGTCATTTGCTTTAAATCCATAAAAACAAGGAAACTGAGGAAACATTATCAAGTTTATTAATGTTAAACTTTGTCAAACGGATAGCATGATACTGTGGTATGTTTGAAAATGCCATAATATTAAATATAGTAATTCAATATTTAAATATTTTTAGCTAGTAAGTCAAAATGCACTTTAAATGTCAACCTGAAATCTGACCCATGTTTGGATATCTGCACCAGGTTTAACACTCCAATACCAGAGAACAGACCTTTCATTGGGCTTAATACATTAACTTTTTATAAGAGCCTTTACATTTTGTTTCAACTCCTCTGTCACCCCATATTCACATGTTACAAACAGAACCATGAGTCAGGTGTGGGTAGATGGATGACGACAAACTGGACATACCATAGAGCTGCAATGCTCTACAGACTGCAGTGGTGAACGAATTGGGAGTTAATTTCTCAAGAGTTCAAGTACTAAGGAATAAACTGGATGGTAATTTCTGGGGAGCCATGGATGCCAAACATCCCACTGTTGAATTCCAGGTGTTTTGTTCAACAAAAATAAAAGAGTACAGAGTATCCTCTGCCTTTGCCCAACTTAAATAAACAATTTACACTGATAAACCTCTTCTCTGATAATCATATTTTTGTCAGTAATGCTGTCAACATGCCAACATGTGCATGGCTTCATGTTTTTTTTTTGTTTTTTTTTAAAGACCAATGTGTGAACTCAACAGTATTAATGAAGCTGCAGATTTGTTTAGCCGCTGCAGTGCAGACCAAGCGATGTTACTCACAGTGATGAAGCCAGTCACGCATGTCTTGGAGTAAGAAGCAACAGTGGTGTGTTTACCTCTTACATTTGGCTTGTTAATTCATCTTCTCCAGTGTTCAAATGGCAAATTTTCCACAACACACACATCATGGATGTTGTACCTTAGCTAGCCAAGATCATTAACAGCATGCTATTAAAGCTGATCCATGTACAGATACACTAGTCTCGGTCTCTGTGCTGTTTGCAATCTAGACTCTTCAAATGTGATGGGATGACGAACTGCATTGGGGAAAAGTTCAGAAAACTCCAACATATGGATTTTTCCAACACATTATTTTCCATGACTTTTAAGTGATACTTTTTTTTTTCTTTTCTAATCCTCATTCATCGATTAATTAAAAGCCGTTTATCCTCCTGGGTTGCAGGGGTGGCTGGAGCCTATCTCAGCGTTCGTTAGGCAGAAGGCAGGAAACACCCTGGACAGGTCAGAGACAGACATATACATACACACACACACACTTACACCTAGGGGCAATTTAGTGCTCTCCAATTGGCCTGACTACATGTCTTTGGGCTGTGACTGTGTGAACCCTGGCAGTAAAAATAAAATGAAGAAAAACACTATTTCCTTATGAGTAGATTGTGAGTAGATGAGTGGGAAAAGTCAGGGAAGCCACATACTGTGACATAAATAAAAGCGATGGAATCATCTCAAACACAACTTTTTTTTTTTTTTATAAATAAAACTAAAACTTACACGACAATATATTGTTTTTAATCGGGAAATGTCATCAATAGGTAAAGTAATTTCATTATAAAGTAAGCTAGACAGAAACAAGCTCTTAGGCAGACCTCACCTGGCTGCCTCGGCTCTGTGCTTGGTGCAGCCCTGCTGCTTTCTCCTTCACCGGACCTCCTGCTGCTATGGGATTTACAGCATGATCCTGTTTCACCCCTGTTTAGACCACACAAAACACACAGGCATTAAAACAGCCAACAGACACACCCACATGTGCACATCTCAAAATCAGCTTCACTTACCACTGGTGTGTGAAGTCTAGCTTGATGGTGCTGGTGGTGGTGCCCTCTGAACTGTACTGCAGACTGATAACTGGCTCTGCTGAGTCTGTGAGAGCACCTCTGGAGCCTTGCAGTAATACAGAATTTAGTTTTTTTACTCAGCCATTCAAAAATGCTTACAAATGTAACAACTCTATTATAACTATAGTATACACTATATTTCCAAACATATTCAATCCAAATCATTGAATTCAGGTGTTCAAATCACTTCCATGGCCACAGGCATTTAAAACCAAGCCCCTAGGCCTGCAGACTGCTTCTACAGACATTAGTGAAAGAATGGGTCGCTCTCAGGAGCTCAGTGAATTCCAGCATGGTACCGTGATGGGATGCCACTTGTGGAACAAATCCAGTGGTGAAATTTCCTCGCTACTAAATATTCCACAGTCAACAGTCAGTGGTAAAGTGGAAGCGATTGGGAATGACATCAACTCAGCCACAAAGTTGTAGGCCATGTAAAATGACGGGGTCAGCAGAGGCTGTAGCAAATAATCGCCTACTTTCTGCAGAGTCATCGCTACACAACTCCAAACTTCACGTGGCCTTCAGATTAGCTGAAAAACAGTGCATAGAGAGCTTCATGGAATGAGTTTCCAAGGTCGAACAGCTGCATCCAAGCCTTACATCACCAACTGCAATGCAAACGTTGAATGCAGTGGTGCAAAGTGCTGCCACTTGACTCTAGAGCAGTGGAGATGTGTTCTCTGGAGTGATGCTTCTGCATCTGGCAATCCGATGGATGAGTTTGGCGGTTGCCAGGAGAACGGTGCTTGTCTGACTGCATTGTGCCAAGTGTAAAATTATGGTGTGGGGTTGTTTCTCAGGAGTTGGGCTCTGCCCCTTAGGGCAGTCGTGGGCTGGAGGTTAGGGAAACAGCCTCGTGACCGGAAGGTCACCGGTTTGATCCCCAGAGCTGACAGCACATGACTGAGGTGTCCTTGAGCAAGACACCTAACCCCCAACTGCTCCCCACTCCGGGCAAGTGTGCTCACTGCCCCCTAGTGTGTGTGTGCTCACTTGAGTGTATGTGGTGTTTCACTTCATGGATGGATTAAATGCAGAGGTGAAATTTCCCTGTTGTGGGACTAATAAAGGTCTCTTAGTTCCAGTGAAATGAACTCTTAATGCTTATGCAGTTCAAGAGATTTTGGACAATTTCATGCTCCCAACTTTGTGGGAACAGTTTGGGGACGGCCCCTTCCTGTTCTAACATGACTGAGCACCAGTGCACAAAGCAAGATCCATAAAGACATGGATGAGCGAGTTTGGTGTGGAAGAACTTGACTGGCTTGCGCAGAGTCCTGACCTCAACCCAACAGAACATCTTTGGAATGAATTAGTGAAGAGATCCACCATCAGTGTCTGACCTCACAAATGCGCTTCTGGAAGAATGGTCAAAAATTCCCATAAACACACTCCTCATCTTTGTGGAAAGCCTTCCAGGAGCTGTTATAGCTGCAAAGGGTGGGCCGACATCATATTAAACCCTATAGATTAAGAATGAGCGAATACTTTTGGCAATATAGTGTATTTTATCGTTACAATATAGTTCTTATAAATTGTTTAAGCATTGTTTTTATAAAAACTTCTATCTGCTACTGAAGACCTCTGAATAGAGCCATTTATCCCTGTTTTCTAACTCATAGTGCTGTGCTGCACTTGTTTCCCATCAAAACCAGCACAACCAATCATGCCAACAGCTTCTACCTACACATCTCGAAGTTCTTTTACATTGTCTCTTTATTATTCTTTGTATTTTTTATTCTATTCTATAGAGACTGTGTATCCTTTTGAGGCATGTTTTGAAATGATTAAGCTCACAATAAAACTACAATTTATTATATTAATACTTATTGCATTCATTCTAACTATATTCTACTCTCATTCATCCTATCATCCTAAACACTTTCAAATTTAGTCCTGTCATTTAACACGGCACTACTTTTCAAATATTCATCTCCAAACCAAAACTACATCCAGTAAATCACTGCAAATTGTCCCATACCTGAGAAATAAAATAAGCTTCACTCACCTTGATACTGTGCACTATGAGATGTGGAGGAGGCCCGGGGTGAAGAGGTCCCTGTAGTTGAGTTAGAGAAAGGCATGTTCTCTGCAGTGGCCTGTGCAGTACTCTCAGCACTGGACTCTGTCCGATCTCCTGCAGAAGACATGCTAGAAATGGCTGACTGAGTGATGTTTCCTAAAAAGAAAAACAGTATAACAGTCCAACATGTCCACGAGGTATTCACGGCAGCTGTGAAAACCTCTATTTGATTTTGTAACTTCAGGTCTTCGTTTTAGCAGAAGCCACAGTGGAAAAGAAATGTGGGATCATGCATGAAAGTGTGCAAACTCTCACCACTTGAGTGTGAACGTGAGTGGGCCCTGTTATTCTGAGCCTCACTGGCTTCCTCAAACCAACGAGATAACATCCCTGACATTCTCTGCATCAGTGACATGTTAGAACTGGACTCTCCTAAAAGAAGAAGAAGAACATTAATCAATCACAAAACCCATAAAATGTAGATTCATTTAATATAAAATGCTCAATGTGTCTTTTTAAATTTGAATCTGAATTCTAAAAAAATAAAGAAAACTGCTATGGAGAAATAAACGTATAAGGCCTTTATTTATTTGTAAATATTTTATACAATCTTTATCCTCACAAATTAAGCTTGAATGGATTAAAAATGCATCCTTGGCCATTTAAAGGAGAATTACACCAATAAAAAAAATCCACATAATTTTGTTGCTGAGATGTAAATGAAGTCATTCAGAGTGGTTTGATGTGATTATGGTTAATGGTTATGGTTATTGAGAAACTTGTTGATTTGGATTTTTTTTTTTTTTTTTACAGTAGTGGTGATGACATCACAACCCCTGGTTTGCAACAATGGACATATCCACATTTTATTTACTGACCAAAATGACCAGAGAAGCTAAACAAGATTTTTGAGTTTTTAAATCTAATGTTAATATTAGTAAAACAGTCAGAAATTTTCATCAGGGACAATATTGCTTTACAAAGCCTTGTATGTACCCCTCCACTATTAAAAATAAATCAGTTTAGGCCAAAACCTGATCTCTAAACTACCATAAAACAATGTCTCAGGAATCAGGCAGTGTATTTGTAGCCATTTTGTGTATTAACTTTCTATCAGGGATATAAGCTTAAATGCTTTCAGCTTTAAAGAGGGATGAAGCTGAGAGTTTCTATCACTACCACACTGAGCAATTCTGACTTGGTAATCATCAAACCCCTCAGGATGTCTCTGTTCACATCTATTAACAACCAATTAATTACAGCGATTGAAAAGTTGGTGGAATTTCCCTTTAACTATGGTTGTCTAGTAATCCAGCCTGAGTATTATGGTATGTTTCTGTGTGTCTGTGTGTGTCTGTGTTATTTTAGGCTCCTCTTACCAGTTTGTTCTCTCTCACTTTCAGGACGCGCCCTGGGACCAGTATCTGACCAATCACCTCTCAGTCGCAAGCGTTTCACAGGTGGTTGCTGCAATTGTAAGTGACATCATCAAAATTCTGTAAAACATCACACAGCTAACAGGAATAGCCCTACTGCCAGCCCTCCTTCTCAGCTTACTTTCTACTGGCTTTCTTAGCTGGGCTTGCACCTGGCACTGTAAACTCACCAGCACAAGATCACGGCTCAATTACACACTCATAGTCTTTCTGGAACACTCCGTCTGCCAGCCCCGTATTCAGCAAATTAAGAAAAAGGGCTTATGTGAGATTTGTGCTCCATCAAAAGATAAATAATAACCCTACAATTAGATTGTTTATAATAGTATTATTCTGATTCCCATTTTACTCTTACATGACGTTAGGCAGAGGTAAGTGACTGAGACCCAGTTTGACAAAATTAAGTGTTAATATAATTTCTTAATTCTTACTAGTGTTACAGTCTTTGTTCTGGGACATGTGTCACACATAGTGGTGCCTGGTAAATGGCAATGATAAGTAAAAGGCTACTCCTGCCGAGACAGTTACTACCGCTTCTGTTTTATTTCTGTCTACATTCACTAGCTGCCTGTAATGGAGACTGTTTTGGGAAAGGCATCCAAGCCTGTCCACTCAGACACACAGCCTGCTGGGAAAACATGTGCCACTGGGACATTTTGTTCCACAGCAAAATGTGAACTGGTCCCTGATAGTGTTTGTTTGACTGACTTCTAGCTTAGAACCAACAATATGTGATGACGCAAGTTCATTTTGATTTGGCAAGGACCTTTTTTAATGTTGGTAAATAAAGCACACATGACAGCCTGGTTATAATTATCTCTGCTGAGCTCCGATCATTTTAACAGACAGGCAAACAGACAATTCTGCAATTCTGTACTAGGCAACAGTTACCCAAAACTCTGCATTCAAGCTAAGCTTTTGTATCTTTAGATATGCCTCTAGCTAAGCTAATCCACTCCTTTAACCTCACCTCCTGTCTCCTGTTTTCAGATAGTCCCAACTTGGAGGCCTGGTCATCTTTGGGGTCGAACAGGTAGACGTAATCTGAGGAGTAGCTGGCAAGCACTTCTTGGCCATCGGCACTGTAACATAGCGAGGTCACACGGCATGACCTACCAGTCAAGTGAGGAGGCACAAAGCGTAGACAGATACCTGTAGTACCTCCAGTGGGACAGCCCCCTGGTTAACATGAAAGAAGGAAAAGAGAACATAGTTCTATAAAACAGTAAAGTCAAATACCTTGTGTTCTGGTAAAATACATGTGAGGATTAAGCTCATGTACTGTTCTATGCAAAAGTTTGAACACCTCTGTTCACATTACACACATTGTTCATTTTCTAAATGATAATATGTCTAGTTTTACAAATTAGGACAAAAAACTATCGCACAGGGCACAGGGCAATACTCCAACACTCGGATATATGTTTGCTGTATCACACACCCTTAGCTTCAGGACAATAATTTCTACTGGCCCATACTACACCCAGTATAAGCTCTCCAAACCAAGTCATCCTCTATTCCTCACACACCTTTAATCGCACCTGTAGTGATGGTCCCCAGCATCCTCCTATCGTATATGCGTACTGAGCTGTCAGAGCAGCCCAAAGCAAGGTAACAGGGCTCAACAGGGGAGATAGCCATGGAGCTGACTGCCCTGCGACATTTTATAAGAACATCCTGACAATAGGACAACAATAAATACCATTAAACAGAACACCGACAATACTGAACCAGCAAACAGACATCATACAAGAAAAGCAAACCATCATTTATTTGTTTAAAATGCATTCCATACGTCTCCGCATCTACTTTTGCTGCATTCATTTTTTAATCTGGTGTCAAACCAGCGGACGGTTCCATCCTCTCCACAAGACAGAAAAGTGTGTGGGTCATTGGGCACTGTAAGAATCTGTAAGAAATGCAAAAATCAGTGTCAGATCACTGCCGGGACAGTCTGCCATGTAGAGCATTGTGCAAAAGTCAGAGAGCATACTTCATTTACTTAATTTCTAGTGAAAATAGCCATTAATTACAAGCTACTCAGTTTTCTATGGAGAATAGATATACTTCAGTCCACTTGCATATGTAAGGGGAAAGAGTAAAGAAGATAAATGAAAACAAAACAGGAGTTAACTAAGAAAATGACTCCTAACAACCATGCAAGAACTAGTAGACCATCGCCTTTAAAGAAACACTAGCATTCACACATACGGCTACCCAAATACACCTTAGTGACCTTGCAAATGTCTTTTGCATGCAAATCTAAAATGGCTAAAAGGAAAGATTTCTGAACAGCTTAGATAAAAAAATCCAAAACATTTGCACATCAAAATGTAACATTACTAAAAGCCTTTGGGATGACTTGAATCATGACCAGATGAAAATACAACCAACTTGTAAGACTGAACTTTGGAGGAAAAAAATATCCATGCAGATTTCCTTGAGAAAATGAGAATAAGTCTTCTGAAAAGAATGGAAGCTGTAATGAAGGCAAAGGGTGGACACATTAAATCCTAAATATCCATCCATCCATCCATCCATTTTCTAAGCCGCTTCTCCGTCAGGGTCGCGGGGGGAGCTGGAGCCTATCCCAGCAGTCTTCGGGCGGAAGGCAGTTCTAAATCCTAAATATAATGATATTAATTTTAGTTGTTGAGGCCTCTATATAATTTACTGCTAAATATATGTCTTTGTTTTTTTCTGTGATGCTGACAAATGAATTACTTGTAGTTAATGACTGTTTTGATTGGAAATTAAATAAAGGGTCTCTGACTTATGCACAATCCTGTACATAATAATATACTGTTCACTCACTATAACAGGCACTACTGCCAGCTTACTAAGTCTATGTACAATTCCAATGAAGTTGGGACGTTGTGTAAAACATAAAAATAAAAACAGAATACAATGATTTGCAAATCCTTTTCAACCTATATTCAATTGAATTCACTACAAAGACAAGATATTTAATGTTCAAACGGATAAACTTTATTGTTTTTTGCAAATATTCACTCATTTTGAATGTGATGCCTGTAACACGTTACAAAGAAGTTGGGACAGGGACAGCAAAAGACTGGGAAAGTTCAGGAATGCTAAAAAAAAACCACCTGTTTGGAACATTCCACAGGTGAGCAGGTTAATTGGAAACAGGTGAGTGTCATGATTGCGTATAAAGGGAGCATCCCTGAAAGGCTCAGTCGTTCACAAGCAAGGACGGGCGAGGTTCACCACTTTGTGAACAACTGCGTGAGCAAATAGTCCAACAGTATCAACACCACCGGCTTCTCTGGGCCTGAGCTCATCTGAGATGGACTGACGCAAAGTGGAAAAGTGTCCTGTGGTCTGACGCGTCCACATTTCACACTGTTTCTGGAAATCATGGACGTCGTGTCCTCCGGGCCAAAGAGGAAAAGGACTGTCTGGATTGTTATCAGTGCAAAGTTCAAAAGCCAGCATCTCTGATGGTGGGGGGGGTGTTAGTGCCCATGGCAGGGGTAACTTGCACATCTGTGAAGGCCCCATTAATGCTGAAAGGTACATACAGGTGTTGGAGCAACATCTGCTGCCATCCAAGCAGCGTCTTTTTCAGGGACGTCCTGCTTATTTCAGCAAGACGATGCCAAGCCACATTCTGCACGTGTTACAACAGCGTGGCTTCATAGTAAAAGAGTGCAGGTACTAGACTGGCCTGCCTGCAGTCCAGACCGTCTCCCATTGAAAATGTGTGGCACATTATGAAGCTCAAAACACGACAGCGGAGACCCCCGGACTGCTGAGCAGCTGAAGTTGTACGTCAAGCAAGAATAGGAAAGAATTCCACCTACAAAGCTTCAACAATTAGTGTCCTCAGTTCCCAAACACTTATTGAGTGTTAAAGGAAAGGTGATGTAACACAGCGGTAAACACGCCCCTGTCCCAACTTCTTTGGAACATGTTGCAGGCATCAAATTCAAAATAAGTGAATATTTGCAAAAAACTATAAAGTTTATCCATCTGAACACTAAATATCTCGTCTTTGTAGTGTATTCAATTGAATATAGGTTGAAAAGGATTTGCAAATCATCGTGTTCTGTTTTTATTTATGCGTTACACAACTTCCCAACTTCATTGGAATCAGGGTTGTAAAAGATGCCATGTGATTCTCCAGCAGATCCTTAAGAACGATTCTTTTGAGCTGCTGTACCTCATAAACAGTGCCATAGTGGCAGGTAAACTTGTGTTGTGTGATGTCAGGGCTCCTGCTGATGTTGGTATAATGGATGTGTCCATCTCCTGCTGATGAAACAATCCAGTGATCACAAGACGCTGGCATGAATTTGGCACTGTAGATGTTGGCTCGATGATGAGAGGGGACATTGACTAGAACCTAGCAAAGAAAGAAAGCATAGTCTGGGCGGAATCAAACCATGAAAATAACATGAACTTTTTACAGCTTTTTACCACTTTTACCTTCCTAGTGAAAGGGTCTGTGATGACAAGGTTGGTGTCATCTGATCCTGATAGGATGTATTTACCAGTATCATTCCAGCATATTGTATTTACCTGGTAGAAAGGGGAAAAAACAGTACATATACCCCTTTGTGAAGCTATAGGCTATAATGACAGAGTTCATTATGGGCCACTTACACAGCCATCATGGACAGGTAGAGCAGCTTCAAGTTTTAGTCTTTGGACAAACTCTCGTGTGCCTGTAGCAATCAATCAACAAATATTGGCAACATAGAATAGTAAGAATAGCTAGAGATTACGAAAAAATATAGTAAACAGTAATAGTGGGCAATATAGTGATATGTATTGTTACTGTGATAAATTACATCACATTTTAACACAACATGCCTTTTTCCCTTATTACACAGTGGATATAATTAGTAGATAAAGAACATTGAGCCACTGCATGAATAATAACAAAGACTAATTTAATTTAGCGTGTAAAACACTGAAAAAACGTCTTTCTACATTTGTACATGTACTTTTTCCTGGTCTTTTTAAACACGTGGCTTGCAGGTTCTTTTCTCTGCGTTCCAACTTATCGAACATCAGCAAAAGTAAACATAAGTGATGCATCTCGTACATCGAGACAACATCTTGAAGTAGCTATATCGGCCACCGCTACGTAGCTAGGACTGGAAAAACTGAAATGGCTTTAATTCTGGAGATGGAAACGGGACACCTGAGTTCAACTCTTCATTAGTTCTGTTTTTACTGTACCACTGTCCAAAGGAGGCTGAGAACGATATACTACCTTTCTGCGTTTTCCTACCTAAATAATCTGCCCGCACAACATTGCTCCTCTCGTCCAAACCGAGTGAGCGGTTCCTTAAATCCCAAATGAGCTTGCTAGAGTGAGGCATGACTCCACCGCCGCCGTCCTGCGGGACTGCTTCAGCTCAGCGCTACTCCTGCTGCTTTAGAGGTCGTGCAAGACTCCGCAGTTCGTGTGAAACTTCAGCGGACTGGCGTCGTGTGAGCGTGGAGAAAATCTGTGCTGAGCGCCACACTCAGGCGCTGCCCAGAGGCCAGCGAGTGACCAGCACACATGCCCATCCGTGTGCGTTGACTATCAGTGTAGCACATGAGGGTAAATTCTCCCGGGTGGAAACACGGGAGCCGTGTGTATATAACCGCACCAGCCCGTTTGGAGGTGTTCTCAGGAATTCTGGAGTCGGCGCTGATTCTGAGCGATGGGATGGAGTCGATCTGCACACAGGCACTTTCTTGATTCTTGAGTCCGAAACATAAGTAAGGATATACAAACTACAGTATTAATTAAGTGCATCATACACTCGGGGTAGACCAGCGGGCCGGGAGAGCTCCCAGCGGTTTACCCACAGTAAACATTCGCGTTCAGACAAACCGTAAATGCTGTTCTGCACATCTTTAGTAATTCAGAAGTTAAACCAGTAGCCTCCCCTCGAGTGGTAGATCCCCGGTCTCCTGACTGAGTCTAGCGAACCGAGATTAGATTACGCCGAATTGGGCTTTTCATTCCAGCTTCTGGTTCCACCTTAAATGTTGTAGCAGTTACAGCCGGACGTCTGCATGAGCCAAAGCAACGGGCGATGCCGTGTAACTGGATTTAAACTCCAAGTGAATCGGAAATCTTTACAGCCGAGTTAGAGGCTTGTTTACAGTACAGAGCTAGCATTAGCAACCGCCGAGCGATGTGTTACCACTCCTCTGAACCAGGCCCCTGAAAATTCTCTCGAATCTGATTTTCATGTGGAAGTAAATCTTGAATGACTAAGAGCTCGTGGCAACACACACACACACACACACACACACATCAGTGTAAGTGACACTGTGACCAGTATTCTGGCGATTTGTGCTACTTTGTACCGCAGATTAAACCGAAGGCAGCTTGTTATAAATTTCCCAGTTCCACCTTAAATGGTGCAGCAGTTACGTTACGGTGTTGTGCCGAATTTAGCACCCCTGCCGCGAGATGTACCCCCTAACGGAGCGCGCGCTTAGTTTGTTTGACAGGTGGACTGAAAAGCCTCCTCTTGTAACCTTTTTATGAACTATGTTAGTAATATACACTTTGGGCCAGCGCGTTTTCTGCAATACATCTTCAGGGATGCAACACCAATTTAACAAAAACCAGCATTTTCTGGCACTTTCTGCTGCACAAAGCATTTCCCTGCCGTTTTCTTTCTTTTTTGTCTACCATGAAATGATTTTAGCAGACGGTGTGTATCCATGCGAGTTATATGGCAGCAATAAGACTGTATGCCGATTTATAGTGGGTTGCATCTCCTGAGAGTTTTTACAGGTCACTGCCACTAGAGTGTGAAACCTACTGAACTGATCCAGACTGGTGAGAAACGTCACACGATCAGTCGGTGAAATTCATGTGTATATTTTGTTGACAAACAGCAACGTACAACGTACATTTGCTGCATACAGGTCAGTGCAGACTGCTGTTAGAATAAGTAGCAGCTACGCTTTACTTTTGCGTTATTATTTACGAGCCACTGTACTTCAGAAGAGCATCCGGGGTGTTTCCAGTCGGTAAAACAGCGATTGATTGCGTTGCCATTCGGGTTTTTATAGCAGCGCTGATTATCTAGGATTAGTTTGTAGCATATTCACTGTCATGATTACGTCACAGTTAACATTTACATTCATGGCATTTGGCTGGCGCTCTTACCCAGAGCGACTTACGATTTGATCATTTTATACAAGTAGGCCAAGGTGGAGTTAGGAGTCTTGCCCAAGGACTGGTATTGGTATAGTGTAGGGGGCTGACGCTGGTGGGGATTGAACCCCAGTAAACAGCGTAGAAGGCAGAGGTGTTAACCACTACACTAACCAACCACCGGTTAAGATACGATACTTTTCCTAGTTTTTATTACTAACTCGCCACCTTAGTTATCTCAATGTGTAATATGAATAATAAATAAGAGTAAGACATTCAAGAGATGAAAATACACAGGATTAAAAAATAATCCCCATGAAGGCAAAGTCGTGTACGTGTGTGTAGCAGGAGAAGTGTAGTTAAGTTTGGCGTAGGCTGGTTTGCATCATGTAACCTCAGGTTTTAAACAAAGCGAGGCCCACACTGACCCTGCACTGTTAGGATTAACGGCATGACGAGATCTTCACATAGTAACTACATGTGTAACCACTTCAGTTGTTCTTCATAGGCACAGCAAGTCAGTAGTATGAACTATCTGATCACGGCAGTTTGGAGAGCTACTACTAGCCAAATGAGTTGGAGGCTAGCTAAACTGATTTTCCTCTTTCCTAGATGTTTCAGCACTGCTGAAGTTGATTGTATGCCAACTTTTTAGCTACAAAGTGTATATTTTATTTTTTATTTTCTGCTTTCTCCCAGCCCTGCGATGGACTGGCAACCTGTCCAGGGTGTATCCTGCCTTCCGCCCAATGACTGCTGGGATAGCCCCCATCCGCGACCCTGAGGGAGAAGCGGCTTGGAAAATGTGTGTGTGTGTGTGTGTGTTTATGCTTTCTCCAAACCTAAGTTCAGCCAGTGGAGTGATGCATGTATTGTGCAAGGATGCGTTTTTCAGCCAAGCTGTCTAGACAGTGACAGCAGAATATCTGGGAGGTAGTGGGAGGTAGTGTGCAACTTTTTTTGGGCTCCCAGCCCTGCAGTGAGCTTGACTTCTATCAACTTTTAGCCACTGGAAAACTTCTAGCCACAGAAAAAACACAAGCAAATATGCTGGTGTGTAAAAAGGTATGGTGGGCAGATTTGTCAAATCACATTTAGTACAATGATGCTACTGTCCTTTGGAAATATAGCGCACGTGGCACTTGCACAGCAGAAATGTTATTGGACCAGTGAAGAAAGCATTGATGCTCCATATAAACATACACCTGCCCCCTCTTCTGGCCCCTGTTATGTCACACACTTTCTTCTAAATACATAAAGGCATGTAAGTGGGCATACCCAACAGGCAACAACTAAAATATGTGCATGCTGTCTTTGATATCCTTCTCCATCGTACGCTGTGTGGGAGGGGTAGAGTTCTCTATTTCTTTCACATAAAGTTGAAATTAGTCAACAGCGCCTTCACCTTGTTGTGAGATGCACCTTAGTCTGAAAAGCAGGGGATGAGTCATAGCATTGAATTCAGTTGTGTAAGACCATCACCATTATAGTCCAGCATACTGCAATGTGACTCATAAAAGACAACAGACTCTTATTCACATAAATGACCCCGTCTCCTCCTCAGGCACAGACATAAGCCCACGACAGAGTGGAGAGCGGCAACATGGTAGACATATTAGACCAACCTTCACATGAACTTCAGCAACTTTCTGTAAAATTGACATAGAAACTATATCATCTGTTAGCAGTACCAGCTTCATCCTCACACACACAAAAAATCAGTATTACAATGCCTGTCTCAGGCTCGGCTGATTATCCACTTGAAAAGGAAATCCACCAATTTTTCAAAGTTTCTGCATAAATAGATCATTAAGATGTAATCAAAGGCATTCAGAGTGGTTCCATGTATTATGCGCCTGCAGAATATCTGTGAGGAAGTGCGAGGTACCTCACAGATGTTCTGCTGGGACATATTACATTTCTCTCTTCTAGAGAAACTTACAAAATCTAAATTTTCACAGCAGTGGTGAAAGGAACCAGCTATCTCAAGCATTTAATGCCTCTAAAAGCTACAGCACAGAAAGGTATTACAACCCTGTGTCAAAAAATGTTGAGATGCTGTCCAAAATGTAAATAACAACAATACAATGATGTGCAAATCACTTAAACCCTTTATTTAATTTAAAATAGTACAAAAATTTGATTTTTATTTTTAAAAAATGTGTCCATTTTAAATTTGACGTCAGCAGCATGTTTCAGAAAAGTTGGGACAGCTGCATGTTTACCACTGTGTTGCATCACCTCTTCTTTTAGCAACACTCTGTAAGTGTTTGGGATCTGAAGACACCAATTGCTTTTGAAAGTGGAATGTTTTCAAGTCAAGTCTAGTCAAGAGGCTTTTATTCTCATTCCATCTATGTTATAATAAATAAGATAAATTAAACAGACATTAGACACAGTTAACTGGCAGCACGGTGCAGCACCACCACAGCACACATTTCTGGACATGAGGTACTGAGAATAAGGTGCAAAGATATTAAACATGCTGTGATCTATGAGTTATGCAGTCAGATAACATAGAGAAACACAACAGTTACTGAGGTTGTAAAACCTGAGTAAACAGTGTAAACAGTGTTAGCAGCAATGTTCCAGACAATGCAAGTAGAGGTGTGTGTGTGTGTGTGTGTGTGTGTGTGTGAGTGAGTGAGTGTAGAGTATGCGTGTGAGGGGCGCTTTCAGATCAGTCCTTATGAGTTTAAAAACCTAATCGCTTGCGGGGGTCTGGTGGCACAGATGCTCCGGTACCTTCTGCCAGACGGCAGCAGTGGAAAAAAGTCTGTGTGAAGGATGGATGGGGTCATCCACAATTCTGGTGGCTTTTTGGATGCAGCATGTGGTGTAGATGTCCATGATGGAGGGGAGAGAGACCCCGATGATCTTCTCAGCTGTCCTCACTATACGCTCTAGGGTCTTAGGGTCAGAGGGGGTGCAATTCCCAAACCAGATGATGATGCAGCTGCTCATGATGCTCTCCACAGACCCCCTGTAGAACATGGTGAGGATGGGAGTGGGGAGATAAGCCTTCTTCAGTCTCCGCAGGAAGCAGAGGTGCTGCTGGGCTCTCTTTTCTATAGAGTTGGTGTTGAGGGACCAGGTGATGTGGACACCAAGGAACCTGATGTTCCTGATGATATTCATCTCCTTAGTTTTTTCTACATTCAGAAACAGGTTGTTGGCTCCGCACCAGTCTGTTAGCTGCTGTACCTCCTCTCTGTACGCTGACTCATCGTTCTCGCTGATCAGACCCACCACAGTCGTGTCATCAGCGAACTTGATGATGTGATTTGAGATGTACTTTGCGGTACAGTCGTGAGTCAGTAGAGTGAACAGCAGTGGACTGAGCTCACAGCCCAGAGGGGCACCGGTGCTCAGTGTGGTGGTGCTGGAGATGTTCTTACCTATCCTGACTAACTGAGGTCTCTCAGTCAGGAAATCCAGGACCCAGTTACAGAGGGAGGCGTTCAGTCCCAGCAGGCTCAGTTTTCCAATCAGCTGCTGAGGGATGATGGTGTTGAATGCTGAACTGAAGTATATGAACAGCATTCTGACATAGGTGTCTTTATTGTCCAGGTGGGTGAGAGCCAGGTGGAGTGTGGTAGAGATGACGTCATCTGTTGAGCGGTTGGGGCAATATGCAAATTGCAGTGGGTCCAGTGAAGGAGGAAGCTGGTCTTTAATGTGCCTCATGACAAGCCTCTCGAAACACTTCACGATGATTCGAGTGAGTGCAAATGGGTTTTCTCATTCTTGCTGGAATACCTATATATCATTCAGCATTTATGGTGCCTTCACAGTTGAGCAAGTCACCCATACCATCTGCACTATACCATCACAGATATCAGCTTTTGAGCTGTGCACTGATAACAAGTTGGATGGTCCCTCTCCTCTTTAGTCCGGAAGACGTGAGGCCATGATTTCCAAATTTTGATTCGTCAGACCACAGGACTCTCTTCCTGTTTGTAGATGGTTTCTTCATGTAAGAGTTTAACTTGCACTCATAGACACAGCAGCCCATGCACCATGCCACATGAGGGCCTGAAGATCAGGACCATCCAATATTGTTTTTCCGGCTGTGTCCCTTCCATACAGAGGTTTCACCGGATTCTCTGAATCTTTTAATGATATGATGTACTATAGATTATGAAATCCCCTAGGATTTGATATTTTACACTGAGAATCAATATTCTTGAATTATTGCACTATTTAGTCTTTCACATAATGGTGAACCCGTTCCCATGTTCTGAAACTGTTACATTCCTGTTGCCAAGTAACCTAATTAATTGTGAGTTCCACCAGGTGTTTCATTTTAGCATTTCCTAACTTTATCATAACTTTAATATTTCTAACTTTACACTTATATTTTCCAAAAAGCAATTCGATTTCTCAGTTTCAACATTTGAAAGGTTTTCTTTGTACCATTTTCAAATAAATATAGAGTTTAAATGATTTGCACATCATTGCATTCTGCTTCTACTTACAATTTCTTACAATTTGCACAGTGTCCCGAGATTTTTGGATATACATGAAATGGTTGCACATATGGAGCCCCATGCCTCAGTGTTTTATAACAGTTCTGAGATAATTGGGGCCTAAAACTCGTTTCTTTTTAAAGAAAGAGGTACATGCACGGTGTTGTAAAGCATATCAGTGCCCAAAGAACTGTTTTTCATATTTACCATTTATCATCATAATTTCATTAAAAAAAATTTTTTTATAGTAAATAAAATCTACAATTTGTGTTGTGGGCATCACAACCTCTGGCTCCTGTCATCACCACAGTCAGTACGTTTCTCTACAATGTGTTGTTTACACTTCAAGAATTTAACTGTACAGATTTTTAAAAATATATCAGTAGCACAGGGTCCCTGCCCAGGTGTGTAATAGAACCCCAATCTACAGCATGAAAGGCAGAGGTGTTACTACATTTACATTTCTGGCATTTGGCTGACGCTCTTATCCAGAGTGACTTACAATTTGATCATTTTACACAGGTAGGCCAAGGTGGTGTTAGGAGTCTTGCCCAAGGACTCTTATTGGAATAGTGTAGGGTGTTTGCCCAGGTGGGGATTGAACCCCAGTCTACAGTGTAGAAGGCAGAGGTGTTAACCACTACACTACGCTATCCCAACCACTGCTATACTTATTCGTCCATGTGTAGCCTGTACATCTTTAGGTTTGTTCCCATAGTCAGATCTATCCAAATACTTTCATGCAACTGTGGTCAGGACAACCAAACTTCACTAAGATGCAAGAAGCTTAAAAGGGCCTTTGAGCTGGAGCAATATTACGTATCTACATCATTAATGTGAATGAAACACTAAACTCATATATAATCAATGAGGCATTTGTTCTTAAGTTTACCTTTTCAATTATTATCAGGCAGATTTCAATGGCAGCTACTGGGGCAATGGGAAAAGATCCATGCATAGTTTGTCATCTTTGTGTTTATTCAGTGGAGAACAAAGAAATACAATTATGCGGTAGAATGGGTATTGACTAAGATGTACTAAGATGTATCTAGTTATAATTAATGTGGATTTATGTGTTTTTTTTTTATTTTAGTCATTAAGTACACTTAGATAACAGCAATTTACAGCAATTTGCAGTGACGACATCACTGACCCAAATCATTCACAATTCTTCCACTTCATTTTTCCTCCTGTAAGGCTTACAATGTCAGTGTTTTACAATCCCAGGAGAACAATTTAACATAAAAAAATAAAAATTCAAGTAGACATGTTAGTGATGATATGTTCAGGCCTATTCCTGGTTCATTAATCTAGTCCAGTGAAATCAGAGATGGTAACATAGTATATACATCATTTCCATTTGTTCTGTTAAAAAAAAAAAGTGTATGACTGTGTTATCAAATTGATAACATCAATCTTTAATGTGTCAATACCAAGTCGTATCTGTTCCATTACAAAGACATTCCATTTCTTCGGAGAGCTACAATACAGCAGCAGGGGCTGGGGACGGTTAAGCTATTTCATAAACAAGTACATTAAACTCTTTCTCCCTTTGTCTCAATAAATGAAAACACCAACAGTGCTCGTGCAACAGCGCTGTAACAGACCTCCTGGGTGCAGTGCTCATCAAAGAGCAAGACAGAGGTGGAGTGCAAGATAAATAAAGATGAATAAACTTCTGAGAATGAGACGGAGAGATGAAGAGAAAGAGAGACCCCTGCATATGAATACTGATTTGAACACACCCTCGCCTACTTCATCTCATGATTCAGGAGTGCACACTACCAGCATTACATCCAAGTGGCCCCCCTTAGGATGAGGGGAACCAGGGACAAGGGGGTTTTACAGTCAGAACTGTTGTGCATTATCCTATGATGGTTTTTTTGTTAGCTTTGTCCACAACTTTTGTTCGGCTTGAAAAGATTTGAAAAGAAATGTCAGTAACATAAAATGATATTTCATTAGATCGCAATGATTCACGTTCACTCAGTCCCTTGCCTCTCCACGGGGTTACCATGAGCCCTTTGTCATCACACCTATGTGTTTACAGGGGTATTTAACTATAAATAAATGAGAAAGGGTTAAGTGTGACCCCAAGATGAAGTCAAAATCCTAGGCAGATTGATGACCAGTACTAGTAAAGTTGTATAAAAACTGAATAATGTATCGGCGTCTGTTGTATTTACAGTCACGTTTTCAGTTTTGGTAAACGGAAAGCAACATTTGGTGTCTTTTGTATGATCGTTGTGACACTGCTAAAGAGAAGCAACAAGAAACTGCCCCTTTGAGTGTGCATGACCACTGAAAAAGCAACACAGCACCACTGGCAAAGTGAAATGTTTCTGTTTTTGTTTTTACAGTAAGGTTAACAGTAAGGATACATTAGCAGGAGTACATGATTAAAGATTGAAGAGGTGTTGACCCTTCATGCTAAGGATTTCATGTCTTGAGATGGCTAACGTGAACACGTACATCCCAATCAACTGCTGTTAAAGGGCTACAACTGGGAAAAGCCCCCTTTACATATCTCTGCTGTCAGAACCAAACCTTGTATCTCCAAAATGGTGACTTTACAGGAAAAGAGAAAAAACCTACTTTACTTTTAATGTAAGTCAATGGAACCAGAATGTTTTCCAAGTAATTTTGGGCCATTTCTTTTGGTCCATTCATCATTTTGACACAATGTAAAGGCCAACAGGCATTTTCAGACTATGTGAAACATTGAAAATCGACAAAAATGGAGAGATTTTCTCCAGACTGCAGCGATAGGCGCTTTAACAGTAGTTGAATGGGAAAGGTGTTCAGTGTGAACACAAGCTGGAGTCAAAATCCCAGTAAAGTTAGGACGACACCTGCACGAGAGTGAAACACCGAGGTGTATAGCCGGTAGGGCTCATGTGTAAACAGAAGCCGATGTATATTTTGGATTTTGGGAAACACGCAGAAGTCTCGATTACAGCTGGTTGGTGCTTTTTTTTTTTTTTTTGCATGTTTTAATTTAGTTTTGTGAGTGAAAACATCCCTGGAATGCATTCTGTACATTACATTCTATGGCGAAAATCTGCCCTGCATGCATTGGCTTCTTCTTTCTTCGGCACAACATCACCAGCATAGCAGAGCATTTGTGTCCTTACACAGGCATTTTGAAAGACTGATGGAACAACAAACTTTACTTGAGGTAATACAGTCCTGGAGTGAATTCCCCATGGGGGAAATGGTGAGGTCAAAAGTGCTAGCTATAAGAAAAGAGTGCACTTTGTTGTGTTTGTTGTTTGTTTGTTTTTTTTTGCCCTGTTGTTTGAATTCACGGCAATAAATCTGTCATTTCCACTCCACAGCAAACACTACATGAACAGTGAATGTTAACAAGTGAACCGTTGTGGGCACTGAGCGAGTGAACGAGGGCCAGCTGGAAACAGGAGGGAGACAGAGAGAGAGGTGCAGGTTCACCACCGCACCACCTGACTGCTGTAGTCCTCCGTAACACCCATGATCCTGTCATTCCCCTCTTCCTCACTACCCTCCTCTTCCTCCCCTCCCCACTGCCTGAGCTGCGAGGCCCTGTGCTCCCTCATCCTCCTGCGCTGCTCTTTTCTCCTCGCTCTCTCCCTGCGCCTCTCCTGCTGGTGGCAGTGCTGCACGCGCCGCAGGAAGAGCTCGCGCGCGTACTCGTACAGCTGCACGTCCAGCGCGTTGAGCCCCTCGATGTGGAGGCGCACGGCCGGGTCCACGGCCACGCCTGCGGCGCGCGTGCTGTTGATCTGCGTGAAGGGCGCGATGAAGCGCAGGCCGAACGTCCTCTCGAACAGAAACTGCGTCTTGCGCTGGAACTCCGTCAGGCCGAAGAAGGCCATGCGCCGCAGGTTGCGCTTGGCGCTGTCCAGCAGCAGCTCGGCCCGCAGGCCCTCGCTCATAGACGACAGGTTGTAGCAGCCCACTAGGCTCAGGTCGGCCAGCATGCGCGTTTGCCGGTTGTTGGCCAGGTTGGACTGACAGGCCATGAAGTCAACCAGGGACACCCCGGTCCAGTCCTCGCTACTGTAGCAGGCGGGCAGCTCGGCGGGTGTGGGCGGGCGACCGTCGCACATGTGGAGCGCAGTCTTCCACGTGGCGCCACGCTGCACGTGCTTCCATTCGCTGAGGTAACGCGACACGGGGTCCCGTAGCAGCGTGATATAGTAGAAGTTCCTGCGAACACACGAAAAGGGGCTGTTTTTAAATCAAGAAATTGCAGTCACAAAGAGTGGCGTCACTTTATTTGCATCATTTCTCAGTAGCCACGTTTACATGCAGCCTAATAATCCGTTAGTAATCCGACTAATAGCTCAATCGGAATAGAATACGCCCATGTAAACACCTCGATCCGAATAGTCTTACATTCAGTCAGATTGGCAAAAAATCTTTCCATGTAAACAAAGCCACTGTAACGCGATCTAATGCGGTGGAAAGAAGTTCAAACTGGAATGAGGCCAAATTAAAGACGTTACCACGAAAAACAAGAAAATTAAGCACACTGAAAAAAGTGAAACCGCCATGCCTTTTATTTAAAGTGTATTTTTATGCTGGTGTAATTGAAAATCATGAATTCCAGTTAAAACCCGTTTTATTCCGTTTGCCCAAAAGCAAATAACATTCTCCAGAACTTAAAAAAACTTAAAAGAAATCATTTTATTGAAATGATATTTTTACTTCAAGCCGGACGTTTTGATGTCACGTGACCTCACGACAGCTATGTGAACATTTGCATGTATGTTTAAATAGGAATGGCAAACTTTGAACTTTCATTTATGCACAAAGTGAAGACAGTAGCTCATTTTCAGTACTTTGCATTATCCCAAGGTGTGACATAACTGACATTATTTGCTATTTAACCAAACTGCCATTTTAAAGTATAAAAGAAACCTTAGTTGCCTATCAAATAAAAACATGTTTTTAGGTGTAGCAGCAGCATTCAAATGCAGCACACCTTCGCTTTCTGGTTTCATATTATTCACATCATTAAACTGCTATGTTAAACTATGTTAAACTGCATGAAGGGGGTGAAGGGGGGATGCCGCACAGTGCACGCATCGCCTTCCCAGAGATAGGCCAACTGCTCTCTCTTCAGCCGTGGATTGAACTGGCAATCTCCTGATGATGGGGTCAATGCCTAGACCGCTGCTCCATCAAAATAACTTTGTAGTAAATATCTTCTCTTTTATTAGGTTTCTCACAAGAAGGAAGCTGAAACGGAGCTTGAGAGGTGTACACTGGCAGGGTTTGTCATCAGGGGGGATGAGAATCCTCTCCAACCACCACATGATTGTAATTGAATGTGTGGAAGTCCTTAATGAGTGTGCAACTGACAGCAATGCATGTGCCGTGTTGTTTGGCATCATCTATGCTGTAAGCTTGAGCTAAGTTAAGTTAAGTGATACTTTTCTGATCCCACAACTGGGGAAATTCCACCTCTGCATTTAACCCATCCGTGAAGTGAAACACCACATACACACTAGTGAACACACACACTAGGGGGCAGTGAGCACACTTGCCCGGAGCGGTGGGCAGCCCTATCCACGGCGCCCGGGGAGCAGTTGGGGGTTAGGTGTCTTGCTCAAGGACACCTCAGTCATGGACTGTCAGCCCTGGGGATCGAACCGGCAACCTTCCGGTCACAGGGCCAGATCCCTAACCTCCACGACTGCCCCTTGAGCTATCGCTCAAATACACTTTTGATGCAGTGCAGAAAACATTCATGGAGATAGAGCCACGCAGAGTGTGCAGTCTTGGTGCCCAAAGAAAGACATTTTTGTTCTTTTGTACTGCATGTATTTAAATGCCTTCCAGCAAACAAACGTGTCATTGTTAACAGAATTCTTTCTGTGGTAGAAATATTGTGCCACTGAAAATAACATTGAAAATGTGAATATGCTAAACTCACAATAACCAGCATTTGAGAAGTACTAGCCTTTGTTCATAGATTGCACTCCCAGCAATCGAACCGCATTTCCGTGTTTTTTCTTTTTTTAATCTTTTGATTTCACTTGTTAATGCGACACTCACATTCTGTTCTCTTCACCAAAGGATAGCCAATCCTTTGGGAAAACCTCTAAATAACCTGTTAAATATTAGAATAATAGCCGTGTAAACGCCTGAATCCGATTGCGTTCCCTATCGGAAGGTGTAAGAACGTTCTGCGCATGCGCGGCGCGTCACAGCGAGAGGTTTATACCGTTCAGCACGGCGGAGCAGAAACTGGTCTACAGAGGAGACGAGCTTTATACCCTGAGCTTTAAAAGACGGCGGTGGGACGGACGGCCGGCTTATGTGTCTCAGAGCACGACGTCTTCCTCTCGCCGCTTCCTTTATAAGGACAGGTGAAGGGCGTTTTTCTGAGTCTGACATCAGTTTAAACCAATTAAAAACACAAGCGGACTGCTGGAAACTCCTCTCACTCTGACTGGACCTCACGTGATGTTCGCTGTCATGGTAACGTTTACTCTCAGTGCTGCTCCACGCATGCGCGTCACTTTGCGTCGGATTACTTGTAGCGAGCATGTAAACGAAGATTTTCATGAGCCTGTTGAACTGAGAGACAGTAAACACCTCAGTCTGAGTCTGTAATCTGACTGTATTCATTTACATTTATGGCATTTGGCTGACGCTCTTATCCAGAGCGACTTACAATTTGATCATTTTTATACAGGTAGGCCAAGGTGGTGTTAGGAGTCTTGCCCAAGGACTCTTATTGGTATAGTGTAGGGTGCTTACCCAGGTGGGGATTGAACCCCAGTCTACAAGGCAGAGGTGTTACCCACTACACCAACCAACCACTACACTATTCAATCGGACTGGCAAAGATCTGCAGGTAAACACAGCCAGTCATAGCTAACAGATTCGTTCCAAACTGTCAATATCACCTTTGTGCTCATACGTGGAAATGTTTTTGTTGGATTTGAGTTGGATGAAAATTTATTCCTTTATGATGACTTGTATAATGAAAAATGTAAACCAATTAAAAATAAGCCGGGACGGTGTGTAAAATACAAATAAAAAATACAAAAAAATAAATTCTATTTGACCTGTTTTAAATGGACATATTTAAAGCTTTGCCTTTATGAAGTTATTGGATTGACATAATCCAGTTATGTCAACAATTTCCATTAAACTGTCTTGTGTTAGATATAATTTACTAGTATTATTGAGATAACAATAACTGACTCATATGCACCAACATTAGGCAATTCCAACATTATCTGGTCAACACGAATTTAATAAATCAAATCAAATTTATTTGTAGCGGTTTTTATAACGGATGTTGTCACAAAGCAGCTTTACAGAATTTCAGAAAAGACGAAGTTTCAACAGGAGTGTAAGAATGTACAGAAACCCCCCGGTGGGCAAGCCAGGGGCAACAGTGGCAAGGAAAAACTCCCTCAGAACTGAGGAAGAAACCTTGGGAGGAACCAGGCTCACCAGGGGGGACCCATCCTCCTCTGGTCAAACTACCTACAAGTGATTATATTACTAATATAATAGCAGTAATATTGGTATTAGGAATAACTAGGAGTCTATGAGAACATCAGTGTAGGGTGGGCATAAATAGATCAGTGAATTGGTAACTAAACTGAACAGAATTTTACTGAATTCTGTTGCTCAGTTCAGAGTACGCTGTCCTACAGGAACGTTCTAGGGCATTCTTACTGAACCATTTTGATTGTGATTCACTCAACACTATTATGTTGTTTCAAATCAGTCTGCTTTTGTGACTTTAAGATAACCTGCTAAAGTGGACTAGGTTTAAAAAGCTCGAACGGTTCAATTAATATGTTCAGTGAAATGGATATAGGTGCATTTATTTAACTCGACAACTCAAGTTCACGTTAGTCAGTATCATTTATATGTACTGCCAACAATGTTGCTAGTCTGTTAACTGTGGAGTTTAAGAAAGATACACGCGCAAATGGAAGGTAGGCCAGGGCAAAGACAACACCAAGAGGGTGAGTAAAACAAGCAAGACCATGTACGGTAGCCTGTGCCAGGAGCCAGTGGGAAAAGATGTTAAGTTTTATTCAACAAGATTACACTGACCAAACAAGCACTTGAGAAGTACCTGAACCTGATAACTGAAAATTATTTAATTTCGTTGAAACAACTCAGCTGACTCAGTTTAACTGACTTGCGCTGCATTTGCTAAGCAAGATCAATGAGAGAAAACTGACTGAGCTCATTTTTATAAGTGTTCCTTGCTGTATTTGGCACTTCATAATGTGCCACATGTTCAATAGGAGACGGGCAGGACATCAGGCCAAAGAAGCCCCGAGAAATTGGTGGCTTTTTCGGATTGTATTGGATATGGCATTCACTGTGCATAATACAGTCTGAACCTGAATGTGTAGATGCAGTGAAAAACAGCACTTTGTCAGCACTTTGTCAAAGTATTCCTGAGCCCATGTTTTCAGTTTTTATTTTTTGGCCTTGCCTGTTAAACACAGATATTTCTCAAGAGCCCTGAATGTTTAATGTCATTATTCACTGAGGAGGGTGAAATAAATAACAATTGCTGATTGAGAAATTATTTGCTGACACTTTTTTTTGCAAAGTAGCATGCCTCAACCCATCCTTGCTCATAAAGTGTCTAGAGGTTTCTTCAGTATTTTAAGTTTTAATAGTTTAAGACGTCCTCTCTGTGCGGAGTTTGCATGTTCTCCCTGTGTCTGTGTGGGTTTCCTCCGGGTTCCCCAGTTTCCTCCCACAGTCCAAAGACATGCAGTCAGGCCAATTGGACATGCTAAATTGCCCCTAGGTGTGAATGTGTGAGTGACTGTCTGTGTCTGTCTGTCTGCCCTGCGATGGACTGGCGACCTGTCCAGGGTGTATCCTGCCTTCCACCTGAAGACTGCTGGGATAGGCTCCAGCACATAAGGCAAGGCTCTCTTTACTGGTCGATCTTCCCACCGTCACCTATGGTCATGAGCTTTGGGTAATGACCGAAAGAACGAGATCGCGAATACAAGCGGCCGAAATGAGTTTCCTCCGCAGGGTGTCTGGACTCTCCCTTAGAGATAGGGTGAGAAGTTTGGTCATCCAGGAGGGACTCGGAGTAGAGCTGCTGCTTCTCCACGTCGAGAGGAGCCAGTTGAGGTGGTTCGGGCATCTTGTTAGGATGCCTCCTGGACGCCTCCCTCGGGAGGTGTCACAGGCAAGTCCACTGGGGAGGAGACCCCGGGGAAGACCCAGGACACGCGTGACTATATCGCCCAGCTGGCCTGGGAGCGCCTCGGAATCCCTCCCAGGGAGCTAGTGGAAGTGGCTGGGGAAAGGGAGGTCTGGGCCTCATTGCTTAGGATGTTGCCCGAACCCGAACCCCGGAGAAGCGGAAGATGATGGATGGATGGATGGATGGATGGATGGATGGATGGATGGATGGATCTTTTCATTCAAATACAGGTCAAAGTGGATTTACAAGCACACCCCCATACCCTCTGACAATAACACACACACACACAATAGACCTGAAAATAACTTTATTAAATAGCTTTATTAATTCTTTATGTGCATTTAAACAAACAAAACCACTGTTTAGATGTGCAATAGCCTATTATTTCTTGCCCGTTATATTTCTACACATTGTTGGTGTGAAAGGGGCTTTTAAAAGTTTTATTATATACTTCTGTATATAATCTGTATTAAAAACACACCAATAACACACAGACTTAAACACCCCTCAGCACCACTTACCAGAACTTACATCTGTTGTATATACTGCCCATTATTGTATATACTGTGTAAATACTCTACCTGTTCATAAGTACATACTTATCCCCCTTCATATTTATAACCTGTTCATAGTACTTTATAACCCTTCATATTTATTCATAGTTCATAGTACTTTATACCCCTTCATATTTATAACCTGTACATTCTTGTTTATAACCTGTATAACCCCCTTCATGTCTATACCCCCTCATATTTTTAACCTGTATATACTGTACTTACTGTACATTGTAACATACATATTTATATTTCTGCTAAGCACTTCTGGATGGATGCAAACTGCATTTCGTTGCTTTGTACCTGCGACATACGCAATGACAGTAAAGTTGAATTCTATTCTATTCTATTCTATTCTATTCTATTCTATTCTATTCTATTCTATGACTTAAGAATAGGTCAGTCCTTATAGTTAATGAATAATAAGGCTTAGTATGTAATAAGCTTGGGATTTTAAGGGGTCAATTATTTGAAATATAGAGGCAGGATGTGGGCTGTAGTGGAATGTCCTGGGTCTTTGAGCCACCTTGGATGTTGTGGTTTGACGTTCCCCAAGGACCCTGGCAGTCAGAGGCCCTCGGCACTGGCCCTACATGCCTGGTCAGTATGGCAGCCTCATTCTAAAAATTCTTTGAGATGGAGGCAAAGCCCAATCAAAGTGGACAGTTTTGTTTACAGCTATCTGAACATGGCAGAGAAAGAGATACGCAAGCAGTACAAAAGCATTTGTGTGTTAACTTGCGATCGAGCCGTTTAATGCTTGTGCGTCTGTACACAAACAAATTGACTCATCAAAGAAAATGACTTTGACCATAATGTGCACACACACAACCTGCACGTCGCACAAGTCTGCCTTAAATGCACACTTCTAAAATTAGAGCTGTCTAGGTCTCTTGCCCTCTACGTCCGCAACACTGATGATGTCACCTATGTTTAGACTTAGAAGAGGCCGGAAAGGCACCA
Organism: Pygocentrus nattereri; assembly: GCF_015220715.1. NCBI lineage: Eukaryota > Metazoa > Chordata > Actinopteri > Characiformes > Serrasalmidae > Pygocentrus > Pygocentrus nattereri. The sequence goes on from NC_051240.1 coordinate 824,821, forward strand.
TTAGGGACTTAAAACTATAAGTCTAAGCCTCGGACACCTCCGCCCTACGCTACAGATTTCATTCCATCCATTCTGACTAGATATCTGCACTACTGTGTATACACATATCTGCAAACTGTTTTTTTAATCTGTCCATCACACAACACACTTTATGAAGCCCACTCTGTGCACTGTGGCAACAATGAGCCGTTCCAGGCAAGTCATGCTTGCTAATTTTGAAAAAAGTTCAATCTGGTAACTATGTCTTGGAATTGGACATAGGATATCATTAATTCCAAGTGATAATTCCTGTGATATTAGGATCAGTAGGTCCGTGGTAGGTTACTTTGCCTGTTAGCCAAATTACCCTTTCCTGATACAGTAGGTGGTTCTTGGTCACGTTGAGCAACTAAACCCACTAGACTCTTAGACGATGCAGTCTACAGTTTAACAAGCTTACGTCAACAGTCATATGATAAGTGTAGACAATCTTTGAAATATGATTGTGTAAATGTTTAGCTGGTTTAGCTCATTTTGTTTCATAACTGTGAACTAATACAGTCAGCATGCATTCATAAAACAATAAGAGTCATAAGAGAAAAAGACACATATCTAAAGTTTGCAGATGCAGTTTGTCTTCAATGATTCCTCTCTCTACTTGTACAGCAAATCCCAAAAATAGATTTCAGCATTTGCCCCCTGCCTCCAAAATGAACTAATTGGTCAAATTAGCATAAAGTTACTCCGTAATAGTTACAGAGTGTCATAGCACTGCTAGTTGTGTGACAGTGTGTCAGAGCTGGGAGCTGAAGAGAGGTGATGAATCTCACAGTTTAGCTAAATTACATTGAGCCCAGTGACAGAAGCTCTTAGTACTACTGTAAGGAAAACAGGGAAATGAAGTGGTGGTTTCTGGCAACACGTGATTTAAATGATCACATTTACTTTAGATTAAGTGACCCTTATTAGTCCCACAACTGGGAAATTTCACCTCCGCATTTAACCCATCAATGCAGTGACACACTACATACACTCTAGTGAGCGCGCACACACACACACACACTAGGGGGCAGTGAACACACTTGCCCAGAGCGGTGGGCAGCCCAATCCGCAGTGCCCGGGGAGCAGTTGGGGGTTAGGAGTCTTGCTCAAGGACACCTCAGTCATGTGCTGTCGGCTCTTGGGATCAAACCAGCGACCTTCCGGTCATGAGGCTGGTTCCCTAACCTCCAGCCCATGACTGCCCCAAATTTTATTCTTTTCAGGGGAGAGCGCGAACGGAGTCCCCCACTACCAGAAATTATGCAGTCAAGATTCCCGATTTTGAGGAATTCACAAGGGTCAGCACCACTCAAGTGCAATGGCAGAGCCTCACCCTGGGTGAACCACCTTTGTGATCATGGTATCGCCCCTGCCAGGTAAGTATTGTAGTGGCCCCTGCCAGACTAACCTTACATGACACAAATAGCTGTTGTGATAACTAAAATGGTGACTGCATATAGGTAATAAACGTCTGCCAATCCAGAAATGAAACAAGTTCACAGTATGCTATAAATGCTAAAATGAGATAAACAGTGCTGGTACAAGCTTCAAGATTGTCCACCAGACTAAGTGCAAAATAGCTTGATTGTGCTAGAGAACAAATGAATGAAGAACCCTCTTCTCTAACGTCTCGCTCATATTCTGCTTACTACACAGGGAGAGCGCGTAATTGTTGTCTGGCACATTGTGAGGTGTGCTGCAGAGTGTAAATGTAATTCCAACTGGGCAAGCCTGACACAAATAAACATCCATCAACATCTGCATTGACAAACTGAATGTATGTATTATATGAATGTCTCCTTCTTCTTCTTCTTCCGGCTGCTCCCTTTAGGGGTCTCCACAGCGGATCATCTGCCTCCATCTTGCCCCATCCACTGCCTCCTCTACTTTCACACCAACCGTCTCCATGTCCACCTTCACTACATCCATAAACCTTCTCTGAGGTCTACTTCTTCTCCTTCTACCCGGCAGCTCCATCTCCAACATTCTTTGCCCAATATATCCACTATTCCTCCTCAACACATGTCCAAACCATCTCAACCTGGCCTCTCTGGCTTTATCTCCAAACTGCTCCACCTTCACTGTCCCTCTGATCTGCTCGTTTCTAATCTTGTCCATCCTTGTCACTCCCAACGAAAATCTCAGCATCTTCATCTCCGCCACCTCCAGCTCAGCCTCCTGTCTTTTAGACAGAGCCACAGTCTCCAAACCATATGTATTATATGAATGCACTATAACTTAATTACATTATTGTATTTCATGTAGCAGTTGGTTTTCCTTCTACCTGATTGGACTTTGCAGAGAGACATTGGAACATATAGCAGCGGCGCCCCCAAAAATTTGTCAATTTTTCCAAATTTTTTTTATATCTTTGAGTAGCACACTAGAAGTAAGAGCCACAACTGAATTTCTGGAATTCTATTATGCTATTTTAGTATATAAAACTCATTATATACTTTGGTTTCTTATTTTGCAGTTAAATGTTATTAATTATCTCAGGTGCATTACGGGTGTGAAAATTGACCAAAAAATGATGTTCGATTATTCCTTCTAAAATGGTTCAAACCATTGGAATATACATTTATGTGCATTATGGCCATACGAGAGCAAACCAGTACAACAAGTGTGCTGCATCAGATCAAGTCCCCCCTCAAATTCCTGTTCCCCTTCAGGAATCAATGAATTATCAGTGGGAATATGAACCTGAAATGGCACTGAATCGGATGCTAGTGCTGGAATGGTGCTAAAACAACTTTTTTCCGAGCTTCCACAGTTTTGCTGTGTACTGATCTATAAGTATTGCTCTGAAGTATTTCCAAATGGGGCTGTTCAGACTGTTCTGAGTACAAATCACTCTCTCTGTGGCCGAGCTGAGTTGTGAACGCTACCATCAATACCAATACCATACGGCTATGGCTGAATTAATTGCCTGTTTCAGACGGACCTACGTGTGATTTTTAATCAAGAAAGTGACGTTGTGTGACTTCTGTCCACCATACAATGCATTCAGTGCAGCTGCTCGGGCCTTTGGGAGAACTCGCCGTGGTAAGGTTGCTTTTTTTCATAATGGAATATTAATTTTCACAACCGAATGTCCTGCGATGGACTGGCGACCTGTCCAGGGTGTATCCTGCCTTCCGCCCGAAGACTGCTGGGATAGGCTCCAGCACCCCCCCGCGACCCTGACGGAGAAGCGGCTTAGAAAATGGATGGATGGATGGATGGATGGATGGATGGATGGATGGATGGACAACCGAATGTCTGTTTTTTTTTACAATGCGATTATATAATTGAATTCAAAATATCTGTTGACAGCCCTAGTACCTAATGTAATATAAGAGATGCAAGCATGTTATGTAGCCCATTATGCATACACCACCCACCAAGGTTTTATCATGGTGGCCTCCCCAGCCCCCTCATTTCCCCTGCCCATCCTTTAATGGTGCCACTGATGTGTAGATGTTGGCAGGCTCACTAGCCGAGCTACCGCTACCATTATTATTAAATAACATCATACCTTGCTCATTATGTAGTCAAATCAATACAACTCTTCCATTGCCATTCTTCTGGCCTTTAGCATTGACCTACTAAAATGCTAAACTGCTCAATAAAGTCAGATCAAATATGATCTGAAGACATAGATGAGGTCAGTAGGCACAAAGAAAAGAAACTACAGATCCTGTTGCATTATACATCTTCACTGAAAATACATAAATGCATTAATACATGATTCAGTGTATATTATTTTCACATGAACAAAATATATTACCCAATTAATATATAATATTAATATTTCAACCCAATTAATGCCAAAAGTAAGTAACTGAGACGTGTTAGTTGGCATGGTGTTAAGGTATAGACCAGTAGGGAGACCTCTCAAATGAAATGTTAACATAAAATATAACAAAAATGAGGAACATCAAAGAGCTCTGAATGTTAGAATCTGCTATAGTGGGGATAACTTTTCATTGTTCAAACGTTTGAAATGTCTACCTAAGTATGTACATAATAAAAATGGTTTGCAGAGAGACAACATGAAAATATACGACTTTTTGTTACATATTTGTTGATTCATTATCTGAAACTAAACTGTTAATGTTATACCAACCACCCCATAACATGGGCCAACCAACACCATGTTTAGTCACGAATGCACTAATTCACACTAAACACTAACACTATTTTTCTGAAAGTGTTTCCTCTAGCTAAGATGTTTACCTTTCATTCGCTGCTATTTAGGATACCCTTAATATATGGTATGCCTGGAACATATGATAGAGTGTGAAAGCTGTGCCAACCAATCCTGGTTCCCCCTCAATAGAAAGATAAAACTATGTTGATGCAATTTATTCATGTAGAAGATGCATGCGACTGAATCAAGTACATCCAACACGTCATGTTTTCAGTCAAGTAAAATGTCTTGTGCAGAGCTATCACGGGTATTAAAGGCAATAGTTATTACAGTAAGAAGTCAAAGTAAATTAAACAAAAGTGACTAATACAGAAGTCAGAGAGAGAGAGAGAGAGAGAGAGAGAGAGAGATGGGGAAGCATTTCAAAGCTATTAACTCACACATTTGGAAGCCAGTTGATGTTTACTGTGTGAGATGTCACATTAGAAGACATAGATTCTTATATTTAATCTCATAAATATGGAACAGGAAGTCCTCATTTTCAAATTAAGAAGCTCCTTCACTGACAGTGCTAATTAATCTCTTGAAATCGCTTTCCAATTACACCATCTAATTAGTCCGCTCAAATTCAATTAGCGTGACTCAAAGAACAGGCAGTCCTCTCTTATTATACATCCAGCATATCCCTGCTAAAGCAACATTTCACATCAGCTAAATCTGGGACAATACCCTCCTAATGAAGGCGTGCAAACACACATACAAACACACATACAAACACACATACAAACACACATACAAACACACATACAAACACACATACAAAGACGCAGACAAATGCGATCTCTCACTTTTCGTAGTTATCCGTCATATTCCTAACACAGTTAACTTGATGTTTTAATTTTCTAATAGCACTCTCACTCCTAATGGAATCAGAACACATAGCTTCATCTTCACATGGACAACCTCTAATGCTCTGCCCATTTTAGGTGCCCCTGATACTCCAATTACTGAGGAAAGTCAATTTCAAATGAAATGAAGAAAGACTAAGACAACGCAGAGAGAGAAACACATTATATGTAATGATGATTAAATCTATGATGAGCTTTTTCTATATTACATAATATTTTTTTAATCCAAACAGTTAAAGTTGGCATGTAATCTTGAGCATCAAAAGACAAGCCTTTTAAATTCATAGATGTATTCAAACCTATTCTCTATAGTCCAAAAATCTGCTTTGGTTCACTGTACAACTTAACGTGCTGCTGTAAAACGAACGGGCAGAGGGAGCATTAGGGTTCCATTACGCTGGGCAGGGTGTGAGGGAATGGACTAGTGTTGGACGCTAATATGGTTAGCCAAACAGAGAGGTTTATAGATGTCTGTAGCTTCTGGAAGAGATACTCACTTTAATAGCCTGAGCTGAGAGGAGTAATCAGACCCAACAGGATCTCACAGTCACTTTTGGTTATTGTTACAGACACAGGGCTGGTTACATTCGCCACTTCCTCTGCTCTGAGAGGAAGACTCTCACTGGAGCCTGGAGAGGTACTGGCTTTCCTCCGTTTCACTAAAGACCTGCGACAAAAATTTAGTTGCAGCAAAATGTAGACAGACCGCAGAACGCACAGACTGCACTGATTAAATTAACATTAAAAATTGTATTTACTTTATTAAAGAAAAACGGATTTAGTTTTATTATTTCAGCGCTGCTACTTTGCACAACCTTGGTTATAAATTTTGACAGGAAAAATACATTAGAGTTTTATTTTCCTATCACTTTTTTATGCGTTCTTGAATGTTATTCATCTTTATTGTCTTCATTGTTAGCTAGGAAATGCATAAACAACCTCAACCTAAATTAAAAAGCTAATAGCTACATAAAAGTTATTTTGGTAATGTAGTGATTCATAATCCGAATAATCGATTATTCGTTTCAGCAATCGGACGATTATTCGACTATCAGATTAGTCGTTTGTTGCAGCCATACAGACAACAATAAAAAGTAAAAAGTACTACAACACAAGTCTTGAAGAAAATAACTTTTAATATTTTACACTGAAATGATGAAACAAAAGTAAGTGTAAACAAAATAGTCACCAGTCCAATATTGAGGAAAGATGATGAAAAGTTGTAAAATAAAGTGCTCTCTGACTTAATGCAGCATGTAACGTTGTTTGCACAAATCAGTGAAGTGAAAAGTTGTTCATAAAAAACAGAAAATCAAGTTGGAATCAAGATGGAAGTTTTATCGTAAAAAGTGGGAGTCAGTTGTCCTTTTTCATTTGTGATCCATAACAATGTTGTAACAGTTTCCATCCTGCTTTCATATAAAACATCTGGCAACTCATGTGCCCTGTCTTTAACTGAAATATCCATTGCCAAATCAAGGGTTTACACATTAATGCGTAAATAATGCAAAAATCGTGATCCCTTGAAAATATTGCAAGGATTGGTTGAATTTGGTTGAACTTCCTTTTTTTGCCTTTTCACAGCAAATCAAGCCAGTCCTCCAAAGCTTCTTTCTCATCTTAACGGAACGACTAATCTCAGAGATCCCTTTAAAAAGCCATGATAACTGAAAGTATCTGAGATGCCAGTGTTTTTCAAACGCCGTCGATATGCTAAGTAAAATTTTTTATCAATATTTAATTTTGCTGTGATCTTCACTGTCCCGTCCAGTCTTCAACTGGAGATCGCTGACAACAGGCTTTATGTTACATAACACTGCAGACAGGATTGAACTGCTGTCTGTCTTATGCCCTGGAAAAGTATCTATATTCTATGATTGAACTGCGTGGTTGATACAATGGGTCATTTGAAGGAAAATACATGGGACAAAAATCTCTGTCACAGCCACAGATGGGACAAGTACTGAATGGATCTAATAGCTAAAATCCATATAGTCCTGAGATCACATTACCTGAGTTAAATGCCTGATGTACTTACAGATCAATGATAAGTGATCCACTGTATGCCTGTATGCTGAAACCAAACCCGTCTTTTAGTTACATACATGCAGAGCGGACATCTGTGCCCTATTGGTAGAGATCCACATACTGCTGGTCTGATATCACATCTATATATTTCTGGTATTTATGTTAGTTTATGCAACAACTGCACATCTTTAACTGTACAAACCACATCTTTAGATTTACATATTTAAATGTCTATAAATTTATAATATATCTATACTTACAGTGCTATCCCATATAGCCCTCATTTATAATGCAACTTTATATTATTCATATCCACTTACATTCACATATCTACAGATACACTGTATTTCCAAAAGTTTTCACTCACCCATCCAAATCATTGAATTTAGGCGTTCCAATCACTTTCATGGCCACAGGTGTATAAAAATGGGTCGCTCTCAGGAGCTCAGTGAATTCCAGCATGGTATCATGATCGGACGCCACCTGTGCAACAAGTCCAGTCGTGTAATTTCCTCGCTACTAAATATTCCACAGTCAACTGTCAGTGGGATTATAACAAAGTGGAAGCGATTGGGAACGACAGCAACTCAGCCACGAAGTGATAGACCACGTAAAATGACAGCGTGGGGTCAGCGGATGCTGATGCACATAGTGAGCAGAGGTCACCAACTTTCTGCAGACCTCCAAACTTCATGTGGTCTTCAGATTAACTCAAGAGCAGCGTAGAGAGCTTCATGGAATGAGTTTCCAAGGCCAAGCAGCTGCATCCAAGCCTTACATCACCAAGCACAATGCAAAGTGTCGAATGCAGTGGTGTAAAGTGCCGCCAGTGGACTCTAGAGCAGTGGAGACATGTTCTCTGGAGTGATGAATCACACTTGTCCATCTGGCAATCAGATGGATGACTCTGAGTTTCGTGGTTGCCAGGAGACGGTACTTGTCTGACTGCATTGTGCCAAGTGTAAAGTTTGGTGGAGGGGGGATTATGGTGTAAGATTGCTTTTCAGGAGTTGGGCTCGGCCCCTTAGTTCCAGTGAAAGGAACTCTTAATACTTCAGCAGACCAAGAGATTTTGGACAATTTCATGCTCCCAACTTTGTGGGACTTAGGTGTACTGCATGATATAATTAAGCAGTTAACAGTTTTCTGATGATCTGTGGCATGTACACAATGCTGAGCAGGTGCAGTTGACCTTGACTTTATATCAAGATGGCAAGAGATAAAGATCTAGGGTTCAGTTTTGGGGATGGCAGAAGCAGTCCCAAAAACTGGTTAACTGGCTAGAGTTTTTGTAGGAACATCTGCATTTAAACCTATGGGAAAGACATCAGAAAATAGGGTTGAAAATTGTGGTCATAGCACGGATTCACTGACAGTGATGTGTTCTGCATTAGTGCAAACAACAGAAGTGCAACTGTCCCTCAGGTGACTCAATATGGCATTGCAGGTTGTAATCAGACTATGTCAGCAAGAACAGTATGAAAATCAGAAGCACTGCACTATAGAAATGTGAGAAAAGTGAAATGCTCAGACAAGTCATCCTTCACTATATTCTTGGCAAGTGGGCGAGTGCATGTGTACACCAAAGAGAATGGTACAGGCCTGAATGACTCCTGGCTCCTACAATGAGGGGATCCAATGGATCAGTTATGCTGTGGGAGGGATTTACTGGTGTGGTTTGGTTCCACTTTTCCCCTTAGAATGAAGCATCACTGAAAATCAATACAAAGTTATTTGTACTGATCAACTATGAAGAAGCATGTCTCTACTGATGGGAGCGGTTTCCTCTAGGATGACAGTGCCTCCATCCATTAGGCACACGCAGTCACTGAATGGTTAGACGAGTATAAAAACTATGTAAATAATATGCTAAGGCCTTCACAGTCACCAGATTTCAGTCCAAATGAACATCTGTGGGGGATTTTAAACCAAAGCGTTAGACAGAGCTCTCCACCGCCATCATCAAAACACCAAAAATAAGGTAATATCATTTGGAAGAATCCAGCCAGTACAGTTGAAGCTGTCCTAATGGCTTATAGCAACTTACTAAGACATTTTTTTGTTGGTCACCTATTTATATATGTTGCAAACACACATATTCGTCACTGCACATCTATTCTACTTATTTTGAGCGTGTTGTTGTCTATTGTATATTCGTTATTTTTCTTAACAGCGACATCAATAAAAAATCCTTGTACATCTGTTCTAAGTGAATAAGATTTTGATTCTCATTCTAAAGACTGAAGTTCAGTCTTTTCTCTCTAAATCAGGGGGCCATTTAACTCACCTCGGTCAGAGTCACAAACAAGGCTGTATTGACTGGGGTGAGTGCCAGTTGAACATGAGGCTTCATCTATGGCCCACTCACGAGGGTAGGCCTGAGGAAATGAGGACTGCGCAGTCAATACCACAAGACAATTTTCATTCATTAGCATCAAGAATCCAGGTGTCACTGAATAGTCTGTTCTTGGAAAATGGTTAAACTAACTAACAAGATCAATCAGAAGTCTGTTCTTTCCCAGAAGAGGGCAAAAAAACACACACATTGGTGAGGCACTCACAGGCACATGAGGTAAGGCACTCACAGGCACATACTCATATATTAAGAAGCACATTAGGACATTTCAGCTTTCTATCAAAACCTTATACATCCTCATTCTCAATTAAGGCCTCTCCACATAACTTTACACACACACACACACACACACACACACACACACACACACACACACACACTGCTGTGTATCAAATATATATTAAAACATGATTGATTACTCTGGGCTTTGTAATTATGCCTATAGTTAATCAAACGCGTTAGGCCTTCTCTTCTGCTCAGCCTCAGCTATAAGGAGAACTCACTTCACTACATCTACCTAGATTCCACAGTAAAAACAATTCATGAATGGCCTTAAAAGCATGTGAAATCAACATCTGCCCAATTTCATGTTATACAATGTGCTTTGTGCTTAACTGGATGCACTTAATTGATGACTGATTAAGCAGACTGATCATGCCTGAATGGTACAACAGTGTGATACAATGTGGCGAGTAAAGTCACCTCCCTGTGGTCTGCCAAGAAAAAAAATGTCAGAATGCTGAGTCATCATTGTTCAGGTCCATAAAAACCCTGCATTTTTGCTTTTACTTTCTTCCACTGTTGGCGTGATCTTTGCTAGCCTTTAACAATCTTTCTGACCTTCACATATCCTCTCCATTCTGAGCAAGGGCTGTCTTAGTGTATGAGTCATTCTCTGAGACTAGAAAGCATGCTGTGCAGGAAAGAGTTTTGCACTATAGGGGACAAATGCAAAATAGATTAGAGATGTTTGTTCAAAATCCTGCAAGTGTAATGAACCTGGCCATTTGGATAATGCAGCCGAATTACAAAAGAAATTGAAAATTTTGAATATGTCAATTCACTCAGAGTGAGTACAACAAGGGTTAGTGTATGATTGCAAATTAATAGGACTACACATGTCTCTGAAGTGATGTAATTGGCAAATTGTGCTATTAAACAGATGAAATAACACAATGAATCTTTGAGATGAAAAAACAAAGATTCCAAGACGGGTTTATTTGGAGCAATGCCATAGATTAGCCAAGTTTAGCTCTGCAAATGTAGCTTAAACATACAGCCTGACTGACTGACTATGCTCATAGAAGATTTTAAATGTCACTTACAGACAAACTTGGAAAAAATGTAATACTGAGTTAAGAGCCACTTCAAAGAATTCTGGAGCTGTATTAACCCCATCCATCCATCCATCCATCCATCCATCCATCCATTATCTTCCGCTTCTCCGGGGTTCGGGTTGCGGGGGCAGCATCCTAAACAATGAGGCCCAGACCTCCCTTTCCCCAGCCACTTCCGAGGCGCTCCCAGGCCAGCTGGGCGATATAATCACGCCAGCGTGTCCTGGGTCTTCCCCGGAGTCTCCTCCCAGGTGGACTTGCCTGTGACACCTCCCGAGGGAGGCGTCCAGGAGGCATCCTAACAAGATGCCCCAACCACCTCAGCTGGCTCCTCTCGACGTGAAGAAGCAGCGGCTCTACTCCGAGTCCCTCCCGGATGACCGAACTTCTCACCCTATCTCTAAGGGAGAGTCCGGACACCCTGTGGAGGAAAATCATTTCGGCCGCTTGTATTCGTGATCTTATTCTTTCGGTCATTACCCAAAGCTCATGACCATAGGTGACGGTGGGAATGTAGATCGACCAGTAAATCGAGAGCCTTGCCTTGTGGCTCAGCTCTTTCTTTACCACAACAGACCGGTAAAGAGCCCGCATCACTGCTGACCCAGCACCAATCCGCCTGTCAATCTCCCGTCCCCTTGTACCATTACTCGTGAACAAGACCCCAAGATACTTGAACTCCTCCACTTGAGGCAAGAGCCTATACCTAACCCAGAGAGGGCTCTCCGCCCTTTTCCGCTTGAGAACCATGGTCTGTATTAACCCAGTTCACACAAAAACTACTGCTGTGTACCTCCACACACTACACTTCTAGATCTCCCTGATCATCTGTATCATTTCACAAGGGTCAAAGCACAGGCCAGATAGAGAAGCACACTTTATTTTTTCATACCACAGTGAGGCTGTGACAGACAATGGTGATTGGTGAATGAACACCTGCCACACATACTGTCTCTCTCTGACACAGAGACAAGGACACAATGGTGATGAAATTCGCATTCCAAGCACAGATGCATTGTTAATAGTCTGATTTTCCCTATGCACTGCAGTGCTTTGAGAAACAGTTTTTTTCAGTTGCATCGCCACTTGAGAAATTGGAGCAGATGGCAGATTTTACAGTCAATCGGGGATGCAGCAAGGCTCGAGCCATATCAGCAGCCACAGAGGCTACAGAACAAACAGCCTGCCATTACCATACCGACGGCGAAGCATGAAGCCCCTAAAGGCCGTCTTTAACCCCTCTGCTTGTATGCACTGACTCATTGGCTGCTAGCCGCAGCAGTCTTGGATGCTCTGGGCTCTAACACAAACAGACATGGGTGTAGATAGAGGAGGGAAAATGTAGTATAATGTGAAAGTAATGTGAAACTCGCCCACCTGTAATTTACTACAATCCTGTTAGTTCAGTGTAGACAGATCAAAGCCTTTTGCTGGTGATGCATGCTATGATACCTTCTCATACAGTAGCATCAAAACATCTGAGATTCTAAGGAGTTGTTCTTTAGTAGGGACCAACATAGACCCTCATCTTACAAGACCTTATCTTACAGATCTTTCCACTCTTGATCCCACTGTTTATTCTCACTCGAAAACTTGTGGTATGATGATTAACCTATGTATGCTCCACCCACAAGTGCATTTGTGTGTACATTGCTGCTTGTACAGCAACTGAGCAAAAATTCCATTCAGTCTAATGTGAAATTGTAGCGATCTTTTTCAGAGTTGCTACATTGAGTTATCAGTTTAAAATGTTATGCTACAGAATTGGACATCGCTGTGTCTAATTGTGAAAATCTAGGTAGGTTGGATGGTTAGTTTTATTACAAACACACATCTTCTAAGCCGCTTCTACTTCTGGGTCGGAGGGGGGGCTGGAGCCAATCCCAGTGGTCATTGGGCGGAAGGCAGTCGCAGGGCAGACCGACAGACAGACATATTCGCTCACACACTCACACCTAGGGGTAATTTACCATGTCCAATTGGCCTGACTGCATGTCTTTGCACTGTGGGCGGAAACCAGTGTACCCGGAGGAAACCCACACGGACATGGGGAGAACATGGGGAGAACTCCACACAGAAAGGACCCTGGTCACCCAGCCAGTGAATCGAGGCCCTACTTGCTTTGAGGCACCACCGTGCCACACTAGTTTTATTACACAACAAATTCTGTTGTGTAACAAACCTATTCTTTTACCCTAGTCTTGTCTGCAAAGGGCTTGTCTGCAGGACAGCATGGACATTATGGCAGTACATTACAGGGCAGACAGGCAGACATATACATTCACACACACACACACACACACTTACACTTAGGGGCAAGTTACCATCTCCCGTCAGCCTGACTGCATGTCTCTATACTGTGTAACTGGAGGAAACCCATGCAGACATTGGGGGGAACATGCAAATTCCACACAGAAAGGAACCTGGTCACCCAGCCAGCAAATCAAACCTAGCCCTGTCTTGCTGTCGCTGCTACCCCTATACCTGTTTTAAAAGCATGCAAAATAAATACTATTAGAAATTAATAATACACCCTATGTTTAGAAATTTTGACAAAAATGTAGACATGAGCAGAGGCAGAGTGTAACCTGTTTTCAGACTGGGAGTTGCATGATGCAAACTAGCCCATCCCAAACTCTAACTATATTTTCTCTGCTATATACACACACGGAAGACAAAAAAGGGTAAAAGAGAAAAGCTGGCAAGAATTCCAGTTACTTTTACTTCTGAAAATTGCTAACTTTTTAAGAGGTAGCAGCTTAAGAGCTAACTTAACAGGCTTTAAACAGGGTAATCTCTTCCAACTCTATGAGAGTGACCCAGTACAATTACCAAACCAGTGCTTTACCTCTTAAAGAGGGGCCTCTGATTTAACCCCTAAAATAATATTGGCTTGGTTGTATCATTTACAGTCTATGTGTGTTCTTGTGTTTATATGTGTAGGTGTGTGTATACTAGAAGCATGTGTATGTATTCTACCCTAAAATGTTACTAGCGCACTGGAGATTCACTGATCCAGTTACCCACTCCAGTTTTGTAAAGCTGATCAAATCTTGTGACAGTTGCTGCAAAATAAATAAATGAATAAAGTGTTTTGGTGTGCAGAGCATGGTAGGTCAATCGGTGTAAACCAGAAGATTGGTTCCTCCTATGACTTAGGAATTAACTCTGAGGAACCTTTTCCAACCCATTTCAAAGCTGCTTTGTGAAAAAGTTGTAAAACATGCTATAAAAGTAAGATATATATACATATTAAATTGAAAAATATCATTATTATATTACAACACAATGGTAATCTAGGACACTAAGACCAGTTTGGATTTAAATCTCTCCAAATCTCATTTCCATAAAGGACACATCCATAGACCTCTCAATGTCACCAGACACTGTAAGGTGTTATGGTAATGAGGAGGTGTTTATTCGGGCTTTTCACATGCCTAAACGCTTACATCAAGAATCTGTCACATAGAATTATGGGAGAGATTATCCCTGCCAACCAGAAACAAGAATCTGTTTAGGTGTAATATGAGGGCATATGTACATTCTACATCATTTTACATGTAGCAGGCTTCAAAAAGTACGTCTTAGTGGTACATGTACATATGTAGATAAAAACATGCTACCAGCCGTTAGAAGGTCAGTGTTAGATGCAGTGATAAGTGACATATTGCCAATTTCATTATAATCCTGTACATAAGAGCAAATATAGACATGTCTGAATGAATTCGTCAGTGTCATGAAGATGATATTTACAGCTTGGCTAGCTTGAAGAACCCTCCCTTCTGTCTCCAAGCCTGTCACACAGACATCTCAGCTTCCACACCACGCTCCGGAATGGTCTCCACCTAATTGGGGTGTCAATTTTACTTCCCTAGTAAAAGGATCGCAGCTTTAAATGCTGCATTTTGGAATGCAATTGATTTTATCATAACAAACACAAGATCATTTTCCAGCTTGCTAGTGATCAGCTCATTTTCCAGGAAACGCCACATGGAGATACTAGAGAGCAGTCATTAACAGCTATGCATAAATCAAACCTGACATTGACCTTCCGCCCCCGTTTAGTGGTGGGGAGCTGCTCAACAGTCCATTAAAGGTATCACTAGCACATGTCTCCAGCCATTGTCTCCTGAAGAGCAGGTCTATTAGCTGGCCACCTCATGCAGAACAGGACTACTACAAATCATGGAGAAATCCTCAAGACCAGTTGTAGTAAGAGCAAGACCTATTAAACATCCTTTAACTGGATTAGTCCTTGTTGAGAACAGGAGCGAGGCATACAATAATTGTGAATTGAGAGCTTCATGAAATGGGATTTCATGGCCAAGCAGTTTCACACAAACTGAAGATCACAATGAACAATGCCAAGCATTAACTGCAGTAGTGTAAAGCACACCGTTACTGGACTCTGTAGAAGTGGAAACATAATATCTGTAGTGATAAATCATGCTTCACTATCTGGCAGTCTGATGGACAAATGTGGGTTTGGCAGATGCCAGGAGAACACTACCTACCAGAATGCATAGTGCCAAAAGTTTGGTGGAGGAGGGATAATGGTCTGGGTCTGTTTTCTGGGTCCACAAAGACATGGTTTGAGGAGTTTGGTGTGGAGGGACTGGCCTGCACAGAGCCCTGACTACTACCCCACTGAACACATTTGTATGAATTGAAATACTGATTGTGAACTAGGCTTTCTCATCCAATGTCATTACCTGACTTCACAAATTCCCACAGACACAAAGTCTTGTGGAAAAGCCTTCCTAGAAGTTCATAGTATCTTTATGTTAATAACTCAGAAATGCAAATGCTCAGAAATAAACTAGTAAGAAAATACTGCGCATCAGGTCTTTGATGAAGCCTATTATGTTCGCTAGTAAAAAATTGATATGTTAAAAATACATTTAACTGAAATGTTTTCTGATCTTGGTCTAAAACTGCTGCAATTGTAGCATACACCTGCTTACAGAGGGTCATAATTTCCCTGTAGTAAAAACCCGTTGACCAAAACACTTATAAAAGAAGCCGATATGCAGGTTCTTTGAGGTTCTTTGGGATTCATGTTGTTTTGGTATTTATTGTTTTATTTATTATGTAAATTGTTATTGTTTGAGGTAATCAATTGTTTACTGCAGAAGATGCAGAGATTAAAGGGGAATTTCACCAATTTAAAAAAATCAGTCTAATTGAATCATCCAGATGTACTCAAAGTCGTTCAGAGTGGTTTGACATGAAATTGTTAATTGTAGAAACACTTACTCATTTTCTTTAAATTGGTGGTGATGTTATGACCAGTGGTTGCAATGTCTACCGCAGAAATATAGCCATTATATTTACAATGTAAAATTGCCAGTACACATGGACTTTAAGTTTCTATATGTAATGTTGATAGTGGCAAAAATGTGCTAAATAAATAAACTCATTTTTATTTATTCATTTTCTTTGGTAACTATTTTTGCTGAATAATCCCCTCAATGTATCTCTTCAGTAAATGTAGTTGAAAAATACATTTTTGGCCAAAACATTATTTCAAAATTATTGTAAAACTATAAGTCAAGCATAATCATCATATTCTTAGCTATTTAATGTAATAATTTTCTGTCAATAATTTTAGCTTTTAGAGGCATTAAAGTCCTCAGACATCTGGTTCCTATCACCACCACTGTGAATAATTCTAAATTTCCCATCAAATCATTCTTAATAACTTTTCACTCTTAGACATTGAATTGTGCTGAAATTTAGAAAAATTAAAGGAAATCTTCTTTATGATGAAAAACACTGAAGTGCTCCTTTGCAGAGCAGAATGAAAGTAGAACTCCAAGTCATGAGCACACATGTATGAACATTTCACACATATTAATGTCTCCTTTTTCTACCCCCTCTCTGTCCGTCTAACCATCTACCTTCATTAATTGCATACGTGCCAAAAGGAAAGGAAAAGAGAGGACATAAGGCTAATGCTCGCTTACCCGTTTAGCTCATTTTGGCAACAAAAGGCTCTGCTTGGGAGGGGTATCACTTTGATCCGTTTTCATTAGATAAGAGCACAGACAAGACTTGCTGCTATGATCTTGGGATGCTGAGCTCACATGAAAAACCCATCTCTACAACTCACAGCAGTGTGTGTGTGTGTGTGTGTGTGTGTGTGAGTGGGTATGCGTGTGTGCACTCAAATGACTGAATATGTGCAAGAATCAGCTCTTTTTTTGGCATTAATTTTCCTGAGGGGATTGTTTGCTGAACTCCAGCTTTAGGTAGAACAGTGGGACACGTAAACGAATATATCTTTAAAATATACGCTATCGATGAAGAAAAAACAGAAGACCTTTTGTAACATGCACATATGTGGGATAACACTAACAGCAGTAAAGGGAATACTCCAAGGTTTTCATGTCTCTAGCATATGAACTATTACCCTGGATGAAAATATCCCTGCACTTAGTAAAGAACAGAAAACCTATTGGCTGAAAACATACTTGTAATAGGATCCAGTGGGAAGATGTTTCAGCTCCTGTAGATGTGTTTATATTTTAAGGCTGTTTTATGTTAACAGGTTTTCTGCTCTCATACAAAGCACAGGAAAACATGTCTAATTATTGTTCAGGTAAGCAAACTTATGCTTTATTGTGTAAAGAGTAAAGAGCAAGAATAATGCTGTAGTATTCCTTTAATGAAAAAAAAAAGCACAGCAAAGATAATAATAATTAAAGCAGTCATACAAAAAAGTTCATGCTTTACTTTTTCATTATGGTTACTGTATAGCAGTCTTTGTAAAGGATGGGGAATAATACATAAACACATTTGTGGTGTTGTGTCTTGGGTAAATGTCCTGCTGTGACAGATTAAATGTTCATGTTCAGTGCCACCAGGTCTCCAAGGTAAATAAAGTGAGTTTAAATCATGTCTTGCTTTCCTGACCTTAGTGCTGCTTTGATTATTCATTTAATTTGATCTCACATAATTTATCACTGCAAGAGTTCAAGTATAACTAGCAGGGGGGCTTTCACACACAAGCATCAACACAAAGGGAAAATATTTATAGTAATCTGCAGAACAGTCTGAACAGGTTTAGAAGGTTTTAGAGGTTTAGAAGGCAATTTATTTCAGGGACCCAATTGTTCTTTAAAGCAATTGGCCACAAGAGACCATGGGCAAGGGGTATTAGACATGATACAAAGCAGTCTGGTGTTAGTCCTTCAGTTCTGACAATGACGTCTTGCCTGGTGAACGCATGGAAGTGCTCAAATATAAATTCAGGGAAAGGTCATTGTTTAGCTGATTCACTCTCAATTGCTAAGCATCTGCCTTTGGCATTTTTAGCTGATCCTAGATACAGCACTGGTCTGACTTATGGTGGCACTGTATCAAACTGGTTCACCTAGCTGTTCCTTCATAGCCTAAAAACTGTAACTATGCCTAGGAACATGTCCAATTTCCCAAGAGTTTAGTGGAAAGGGTCAACTTCTACTCATTTCTCAAAGACAAAAGAGAAGATGTGTAAGATCTCAGTTAATGTGAGGAAGAGCACAATACCAATCTAGAAAAGAGCTTTTTCAACAATTTTCAGAACAATTGTTAAACCAAACCATGCTTGCCAGCCCAACATAATGGGAAAAAATTGTCCATGACAAGTAAAATAGACCATTGAAGTCGTGTTGTCATTTTGTAGTCAGCATCAGTGCCGTGTCAGGACTTCTGGGTCTGAGCAGATTTCTCTCTGGTAAAAATGAACAGTGTTTCCAAAAGTTAAAAAGCAAACACATTTTGCCATATGACAGTTTTCCTTCTGATGTCTCTGGATTCTGTGAATTATGAAGTTGTTTATCATCCAAAATGCCAATATTGCTACATTCAAGCTAAAACTGCTAAGACTACCTCACCAAACTACGCCACGCAAACCAGCAAGCTTCATCAAATTTAGTAGTTAAGCTGCTTAGCCTTTGGTCAAGTCAAGTCAAGTCAAGAGGCTTTTATTGTCATTCCATCTCTGTACAAGTACACAGCGGAGTGAAATTACATTCCTCCAGGAACAACACGGTGCAACAAGGAACACAAAGTACAAAGTGCAAATGTGCAGACATCATGCGCAAACAAAAAATTAAACTAGAAACAATAAATACGATAAATTAAACAGACATTAGACACAGTAAACAGACAGGACAGTGCAGCAGCGACACAGCACTCATTCTGGATATGAGGTCGTGGAATAAGGTGCAGAGATATTAACATGATGTGATCTGTGAGTCACACAGTCAGATGACAGACATAAACTGTTATGTAGTTACTAAGGTAGAAAAACCTGAGTAAAACAGTGAAAACATAGTGTAGCAGCAATGTTCCAGAGCATCAAAGAGTTGTGTGTGTGGAGTATGTTTGTGAGGGGGGCGGGGTTAGCTCAGTCCTAGTGATTTTAAAAACCCGATTGTTTGAGGAATAAAGCTGTTGCAGAGTCTGGCAAGGTGGCACGGATGCTCCGGTACCTTCTTCCAGACGGCAGCAGTTAAAAAAGTCTGTATGAAGGATGGATGGGGTCATCCACAATGCAAGTGGCGTTCCGGATACAACGTGTGGTGTAGATGTCCATGATGGTGGGGAGAGAGACCCAGATGATCTTCTCAGCTGTCCTCACTATACGCTGTAGGGTCTTGCAGTCAGAGGCAGTACAATTCCCAAACCAAGCAATGATGCAGCTGCTCAGGATGCTCTCCACAAACCCTCTGTAGAACATGGTGGGGATAGGAAGGGGGAGATGAGCCTTCTTCAGTCTCCGCAGGAAGTAGAGGCGCTGCTGGGCTCTCTTGGCTATGGAGTTGGTGTTGACGGACCAGGTGAGGTTCTCTGTGATGTGGACACCGAGGAACTTGGTGTTCCTGACGATTTCCACAGCAGAGCCAGTGATGTTCAATGAGGGGTGGTCACCTCGCACTCTTCGGAAGTCAACAACCGTCTCCTTAGTTTTGTCTACATTCAGAAACAGGTTGTTGGCTCCACACCAGTCTGTTAGCCGCTGCACCTCCTCTCTTTACGCTGACTCGTCGTTCTTGCAGATCAGACCCACCAAAGTTGTGTCATCAGCAAACTTGATGATGTGATTTGAGCTGTACTTTGCGGTACAGTCATGAGTCAGTAGAGTGAACAGCGGTGGACTGAGAACACAGCCCTGAGGGGCACCGGTGCTCAGTGTGGTGGTGCTGGAGACGTTATTTTCTATTTTCTTAACTGAGGTCTCTTAGCCAGGAAATCCAGGATCCAGTTACAGAGGGAAGTGTTCAGGCCCAGCAGGCTCAGTTTTCCAATCAGCTGCTGAGGGATGATGGTGTTGAAATCTATGAACAGCACTCTAACGTAGGTGTCTTTATTGTCCAGGTGGGTGAGAGCCAGGTGGAGTGTGGTGAAGATGGCGTCGTCTGTTGAGCAGTTGGGGCGATATGCATGACTTCTTGATTTCAAGCTTCTTGAAGCACTTCATGATGATAGGAGTGAATGCAACGGGATGGTAGTCATTGAGGCAGGACACTGGAGAGGCACAGAGATGATGATAGTGGACTTGAAGCACGTTGGAACAACTGCAGTGCTCAGAGAGATGTTGAATATGTCTGTGACATGCTGTCGGATCCTGGTGGTTTTCATGGCTTGACTCTGTAGAGTTCTCCACACATCAGCAGTGGACAGACACAGTACCTGTTCACTCTGAGAAGGTGTGGTTTTCCTCACCGTCATACCATTCTGTGCCTCAAACCGAGCATAGAAGTTGTTAAGCATGTCAAGTTAGGCATCACTGTCACAAGCACTTGGAGGTGACTTGTAGTTGGTGATGGCCTGGATGCCCTTCCACATGCGCCGTGTGTCAGCAGTGTTTTGAAAATGATCATGGATTAGGCACGGTTAGCCTCTTTGATGGCCCAAGAGAGCTTGGCTCTTGCCACCCTGAGGCTTCCTTTGTCTCTTGACTTGAAAGCCTTGTCGCGGGTTCTCAGCAGCATGCATACCTCTGCAGTCATCCATGGTTTCTGGTCGGGGTGAGTTGTGACGGGTTTGGAGACGGTAACATCATCAATGCACTTGCTGATGTAGCCAGTCACTGATTCTGCGTACTCCTCCAGGTTGATGGAGTCACCAGTAGGTGGGGCTACTCTGAACATCTCCCAGTCAGTGTGCACCTGAAGAGCAGAGAGAGCTCCTGGCGGCCAGGTTCTCACTTGTTTCTGGTCTGGTTTGGCACATCTGATGAGCGGTCTGTATGCTGGAATGAGCATCACAGAGATATGGTCCGAGTAGCCGTAGTGGGGGTGGGGCTCGGCCCAGTATGCGCCGGGGATGTTTGTGTAAAGAGGGTTTGTGTAAAGAAGGATGTTTGTGTAAAGAGGGTTTGTGTTCTGGAGGTCACTGATAGCACTGTACAGCTCGTTCAGTGTGGCGTTAGCATTAGCACTGGGAGCTATTATACACAGTGAACTCGGCTCTCTAGGCAAATAAAATGGCCTGGCTCTGACAATCGCAAACTCCACCAGTGGTGAGCAGTGACTGGAGACAAGCGCCGTGTTTTTACACCATTCAGTGTTAATGTAAACACAGAGGCCTCCACCTCGAGTTTATCACACAGCTCAGCTGAACGGCTAAGTGGAGCTCGTCATCCATGTCTCCGTAAAAACAAAAACACAGCAGTCCCTGAACTCACACTGGGTAGCCCGCTGAATCGGGAGGTAGTCAAGTTTATTCTCCAAGGAACAAACGTTAGAAAGAAGGAGCAATAGAACGGCTGGTCATGTGGGGTTAGCTGTTAGCCTAGCATGCACGCCAGCTCACTTTCCTTGCTTCTACCTCCTCGTGCATTGCTTTACGGCCAGGGACCGTAGCAGGCCTAGCTCACGCAGCTCTCCCCGCAGTTCACTTGGAAGCAGAGATTGTGGCTGATTTCTCAGCTGTAGCAGGCTCTGACAATGGTAGATGATGGTGCTGGTTGAAACAGTCATGATATCTAGTTTTGGTCGGGGGGACACCGTTTTGCTATTCCCGAAGTGGCCGCTGCAGCTACTCACCGCGCCGCCGTAAATTTAATATTCTGTTATATTCTGTCAGGAAAAAAAGGAACTATACAGGTACGTCTTTGTTCATCATTGTGCCAAAATAGTGTAATGCTAATAGAAATTTTCTAAGACACTGCAATCATCTACTAGTTAGCATTGATGATATCATTGATATGCTGGCTCAGCCCATCATATCAGACTTCAGAGATTGTAAGCCAATCATATCAGACCTGAGGGAGGGGGTCTGGTACTACTCGCTCTGCCAAGTAACTGCTTAGTCCGTAACCACTAAACTTCAGCGATCTATGGTTGTGAATTATTGGGTACATACAGAAACCATGTGATCCGAGCAGTAATCCGCATGTGCATCTTCAATATTAAAGTCAAAAAGGCACTAAAAGCAAGCTTTCTCTGTGATGTGGAATATACTATGGAGGAGTGCATTGATCCATGAAGGTTAAGGAAGTATAATATGTTTCATGTATCCCAGCATGCTCCACAGACTGTCAGAGATATCACTGAGGCAAACTCCCTGCTCCACACCAGTTGTTAGTGGTCTGAGGCTAAAGCTTCAGCTCAGCCATCCAAGGCCACACACTCTCACTTGTTAGGGGTGGGCTGTGAGAGACTCGTTGTTTAGGAGGTGTATCATCACTGGCTCAGATAAATGAAAGTGATGCTCTGAGCCTCATAGTGTATGGCTCCTCTTGCTGTTCATTTTTCAGGTTTAGACAGGTCTGACAGGCTGTAATTCCGAAATGTGGTTAAAATTTAAATAACGACTGAGTGCACCCTTCTTTTCTTGGAATCTTGAGAGCGCTGCACGAGAGGGAAGAAAAGGAGATTCACAAGTGCAGGCCAGTTGGAAGACAAATGGAACCTTCATCTTTGTGGCAGAGATGGAATATGTAAGTGGTGTCAAAAAATGAAAAACAGTATATCTGCTCTGGAACAGGAGTGCATATTAAAACTGCACCGTATATGATGTTCTGTTTGCCCTCTATAGGGAAACACAGTGTTCAGGAGTGGAGAGAGAGACAGAGAGACAGGCGAACCCTCAGGAAAAGCATTTTACTTCATCCTTTTTTTTAGCACTTGAGTAAGGGAGGAGAGACCAGAACATGTGCAGAGGTGTAGGCTTTCCTTGTAAGAGCAATCTGGTGTGTGTGTCTGTGTGTGTGTGTGTGTGTGTGTGTGTGTATGTGTGTTACTTGATACTACACACATATCAGTTTCACTGCAGCCGGTACAGTGTTCCTCACCACTCATCCTAGACCTTAGAGTAAGTTATTCTTGGAAGTCCAGGAAAGCCTTGGGGGAATAGGATCTGGAGGTAGAGGAGGAAAATGATAATTTTACAGTAAGAGAAAAAGGAAAGAGAGCAAGATTTATGTCATTTTACTTAATTTCCAGTCAAAGAAAATAGCAGAAACATAATTAACAGAAAATTACACAACCATCAATATCTAAAGATTTTTGCAAGGTTTTTGCATTTTCTGCTTCTCATGATTCAGATAATCCCAAAACTTTTAATGATGTTGAGGTCTGGGCAGAAATCTGAAGCAAGAGCAGAGCTTGATTTTCTCCTGTGTCTCAGAGATGAAAATTTTCTCTATGTCTTTTAATATTTTTTTTCACTTGAGTTAAAGTAGGTAAAATATTACTCCAGTAAAAGTAGAAGTCCTTACTCTAGACCTCCACTTGAGTAAAAGTACTAAAGTATTTCCCTTCAAATGTACTTAAGTATAAAGTAAAAGTACTAAAAGAGTAATTCTGGCTCTGATGTCCTGTTATCATTTTTATAACCAGACTGGCTTCATGAACTCATTTCAGGTGAAAGTCCTCCAGCGTCTCTCTTGGTAAACCAGTCTTTTAATAGAACGTCATTAATTAGTGACGCTGACGTCTATTAAAATCATCATAAGCACAAAACACTGAAGGTAAACAGTTTCCATCAGGGAGAACCGAGTGGCTCTGAAATCACTTTTTACACACAAGCAAAGTTTCAGTTTAAGATTACTTTGTAAATTAGCTACAAGTTGAATAAAAACTGGCTTTAAACTCAGGATCACAAATAAGTTTTCCTTTACTGTGTTGATCTGTAGGCCTCTGTTCATAAACATAAACTAACCCAGACTAATTTGCTATTTACATAGCAAAAAGGTGGTCTCTGACTTTTTTGCTCAGTATTGTACATTTATGTGTGTGTGTGTGTGTGTGTGTGTGTGTGTGTGTGTGTGTGTGTGTGTGTGTGTGTGTGTGTGTGTGTGTGTGTGTGTGTGTGTGTGTGTGTGTTTCTGCAAATGTGTAATGGTATTCATGCATAAGTCTCAGCATTACTTAACAAAGTAGACTGAGTGCTTGGAAACTGGATAATGGTTAAAGCTCCATCTAAGTAGCAAAGTCCCATGGCACTTGGACAACAGTCAGTGTATTTCAGCCACTTGCTCTCTCTCTCTCTCTCTCTCTCTCTCTCTCTCTCTCTCATTTTTTTTCTGCAGTAGCTCTTAAGTTGATTGTTGGCTAGCCTCCAATCATTTGCATGTCATTTTATGGATTGTCGTGGTTTGGTTAAAACAATGCTGCATTGTTCAACCAACTTTTCTTACAGGTGACCAAATTACTTGGATACATTCTGTTGCTACACACTCATCTGCCACATGAAAACACATGAATCAAAAATGTCATCTCTGTCTGTATTCTGGTGATAAGAGCCTGCACATAGCAGGCTTAATCAGCTACATTCAGCCTAAAATGCCATTCACAAATGGAATTTGATAATAACCTGGCAGATAATATAATACAAAATATTATGCCACTTCCCCTGGTTCCTCTGGTTTCTATACTGTGTAGCATTCATACGGCATGTAAGAGTGCTGATTAATGGTGCTGCTATATAAAGCAAACTTCACTTCAGTGCACTTGGGCTGGGTCTTTGGTTTTTAGAACATCATTTTTTTTACACATGATATTTATGAATGAAGGTGAGAGCAATAGTGAACGAAAATAATCCAATAAATTAAAAATCACATTAGACATGGGACCATGGCAGCCAATGACAGTTCTCTTTAGTGCATCGGGGTGACGTGCCACTCATATTAAGACAGAGATTTCAGCATAAATCTGGACAGTAATCTCCCCCTGAATGATAAGATGTCTTATCTAGCCAGCACTAATCTTCCTGGAAGAATCTGGAAATTACAAGCATCTCCTGAATTCTTCAGTAGTATAGGTCACTGCTGCTCTCATTAGAACCAGACCGCAGTAAGGGTGTAGGATCATGTAGAATAAGGTTAATCCTCATATACACCCACTTATACAAAATCATGTACATGCCATGCGTAGAAGGAGAGAACAATAAAGGGAAAGACAGGGGCAGTGAGTGGATAGCATTGCATTTTCAGCTGTGATCCAAGGCAGTTAGGCAATCATTTCACATTTCTTAACATTCTCACATTTCTAAGTGTGTCTCATGCGATAGTAACTGTGATAGGTAACATGATCAGCACGCCTGGAGTGCAACTACAGAGGCCTGACTAAGTCTTTTTATTGGTGACATGAAATGACAAAGCTTCTATCTCTTAGTACATGGAAGCATACCAAAATTTCAATTAGAATGTAATATGTAAAATGAGAATGTATTTGCATGTTTGCATTTACATTTCCCACTCCTATATGCAGTGTTGAGCTCAAAATGAAAATTCAAAGCCAATACTGTGATTTTAATTTGCCCTTTTTTATACTGGTATTAATATTTCTTTACACAAGGATTTGGATACTTTTTGAGTCTTTTTATTTAAACTAAGATATATTTACACAGCTGCATGTTGTCATGGACAATGGGAACTTGTCCTTCTCACCAGCTTCATTTTTGAATTTTCTGGACCCCTTAAACAGTGCAGGTACATTCTGGTGCTTCAGTGCCCAAGGTGGTTGTGTGATTTACACTTCTATGTGTACCAGTACAATTACAACTAAATCATTTTATAAGTGAATTTCTGGTAATAAAAAAGTGGAGCATAGCAATATGTCCACCATATCTGATGCTCAGTATGTAAGTTATAAAAAAAGCTCTCAGTGCTGGATTAATCTCTATCTGCCGCATCTGTAGCCTGTGGTCGGCTAACACGGACAATAATTTTGACCAGCTGATAAAAACAGAAACATCTGCTACGTTTGATTAAAGATTAATTGTGGGTTGTGTATAAAGACTCATCACAGTATGGCATATTGCTCTGATTCGCTCCATCTTCTAAAGGAAGATTGACTACCATGGCTTTAGATATGGCTGTGCTGTTGGTTCTGCCCTGATAGGACGATTGACAGGTTTAATAAAAATGAAAATGCAGTCTGGTCAAATGCAGTTTCAAAAGCATTCTGGCATATTTAAATGAGTGCAGTAGACAAAAATATGTAATTGCAAAGAGGTGCTGTTTCCCATTTACATTAGAATTTTGGCAAAAGTGTTACTAGAGAGTGAAAATGCATATAACATAAATTACATGTTAATTATCATTTTGAAACTACTATTGCAAAATCACATAATCGCATCTGCCAACTCCTGGACAGTCTGTGGTGCAACGTGGCGTTGGTGGATGGAGCGAGACATGATGTCCCAGATGTGCTCAATCGGATTCAGGTCTGGGGAACGGGTGGGCCGGTCCATAGCTTCAATGCCTTCATCTTGCAGGAACTGCTGACACTCTCCAGCCACATGAGGTCTAGCATTGTCCTGCATTAGGAGGAACCCAGGGCCAACCGCACCAGCATATGGTCTCACAAGGGGTCTGAAGATCTCATCTTGGTACCTAATGGCAGTCAGGCTACCTCTGGCGAGCACATGGAGGGCTGTGAGCACAACACCCATCTGTGGACGTCAGGCCCTCATACCATCCTCATGGAGTCGGTTTCTAACCGTTTGTGCAGACACATGCACATTTGTGGCCTGCTGGAGGTCATTCTGCAGGGCTCTGGCAGCTCCTCCTGTTCCTCCCTGCACAAAGGTGGAGGTAGCGGTCCTGCTGCTGGGTTGTTGCCCTCCTACGGCCTCCTTCACATCTCCTGGTGTACTGGCCTGTCTCCTGGTAGCGCCTCCAGCCTCTGGACACTACGCTGGCAGACACAGCAAACCTTCTTGCCACAGCTTGCATTGATGTGCCATCCTGGATGAGCTGCACTACCTGAGCCACTTGTGTGGGTTGTAGAGTCCGTCTCCTGCTACCACGAGTGTGAAAGACCACCAACATTCAAAAGTGACCAAAACATCAGCCAGAAAGCAGAAAGGTACTGAGAAGTGGTCTGTGGTCCCACCTGCAGAACCACTCCTTTACTGAGTGTGTCTTGCTAATTGCCAGTGATTTCCACCTGTTGTCTGTTCCATTTGCACAACAGCTGTGAAACTGATGGCCAGTGTTGCTTCCTAAGTGGACAGTTTGATTTCACAGAAGTTTGATTTACTTGGAGTTATATTGTGTTGTTTAAGTGTTCCCTTTATTTTTTTGAGCAGTGTATATATCCCTGAAAAATGATACTTTATAGGAGGAATAGAGAAGAGAGAGGTTAGACATTCAATAATCCATCTGTAAAAGAAAGAGGACAGAGGAAAGCCAAAGAGCCCAGAGTGCACACCTCAACATCTTTGAATGTGTTTGGGATTGCTTGGACTGTGAAAAGTAAAAAATGTGAAAATGTAACCAACTTCCAAGTCTGAACTTTGGAAGCACTGGAAAATATCCCTGAAGATTTCTATCAAATCGGGACAGTGTCTCTAAAACAATGACAAAAAGTGCGAAATTTTGAAGTTCTATTTAGTTGTTGAGACTTCTTTGTGTTATTTGATAAATATATGATCATTTATAATGTCATTTCATTTAACCTTTTTAAATCATAATCTCATAAAGATTTATTGTTTAAACTGGAAACTACATCATTTGTACATTAAAGTGTCATCTCTGACTCCAGACTGCACTAAGGGTACTGTACAGCACAGAAGTGGTAATGTTAAAGATTGGGGCTGTTTCCTTACAAGGGTTTGTTTACATATTTACACAGTATTTATATATCACATATAAATATACAGTACTGGTAGGTGGTTACAAGCTATACATGTAACTTTACATGTATACCTATATTTGTTTAAATTACACTCAAATAAATTTCTTATAAATACAAATAAATAAATAAACAATACTTTGTGATTTTATGTCTGTCACTGTCCTTGAGGAAGCTCAGTATTTACAGTTTCCCTTCACTCCCTAGCTTGGCTGACCAATCCTTCATTACATTAAATCAGGTGTGCAGTTGATGGAATACAACAAATACATACAATGGCTGGAGTGTACTGAGAAGCCAGGAACTAAACTGTATTCTTCTAGACAAGATATTAATGACTTTAAAAGCACACACACTGCTCAGATGTGTAGGAGTGTATTATGTAAGCATATTTGTATCATATATACATATGCTGTGACCAGGGGCACCTAAACGTTTGTATATGAATATATAAATAAAGGTGCCAGAAGAGTTCTCACTCTTATAGAAGAGTCATATTTAGTACCATAAAGAACCTTTTGGGTTTTTCCAGCAATTTTTCAACCTGATCTCTGTTTAGAAACCAATGTGCAGTGTAGTTTTAAGTGGTGAACTGTGACTAATAGAGTTAGGCTTTCAATTTGGGCCATAAATGTCAAAACTCGGTCAAAACATGAGACAAAAACCCACCTCAATGAATATGCTAACTTCAGCTAGCATCCGTATAGGATTCTATCTTCTAGTTTGTTAGCACTAAGATAACAATGATTCACATGAACACTTTCTGACTAGGCTGAAGCTTCTTATTAGAGTTTTCTGTTCCACCTTACATTGTGCAGCTGTTACACTGTGGCACATTTAGGCAACAGAACAGCGTTTAAGGTGGAACTGAAAATTGGTGGCACCATTTAACCTTTTGGGGTCTAAAGGCACTTTCTCATTTCCAAAATTAGACTTTCCAAAACCACTGCAGCAACTTCAGCAGCTATCCACTTTTTGCCTTCAATTTCATGTCTCTGATGTCAACTGAATGGAGATGGAAGGGTTTTGAACGTGATGGGTCAGTCCTTAGTGATTTTCTGATTGTCCATTGGTCAGTTTCACACAAAATGATGTGAAATGTAGATGGACACAAGAATCCACCAGACAGATGATGTGTATCGTCACACGAGGCTCATGTTGAGTATGTGTTACATATTCCTGAAAGAAATGATGTCATGTCCTGGATTATCTAGGTGACCTCAGGGCTTATTTGGGTGATGACCACATGTGGATACAGAGAGTGCATGCTGGAAAGTCCTTTGCTTAATCATTTTAAGTAAAGCAATATATGTTTGCATTGGAAATTAAATAAATAATAATGGACTCATAAGGGTGCATCATAGCAAAAGGGTGCCTCATAACAAAATTATCTCTGAAATGGACATTGTTACTGTTGAAAGAATAATATTAATATGTTATTAAAATCAGGTTTTATTCCACGCCATTCGGACATCTCTGTTGGTCCGTTTATGGTGAAATGTTCAGACAACGAAAAACGTAGCTGCCATTTCAAATCTTGTTACAAGGTTTTCATATGACAAAGAATAAACTGGTCTGATCTTCTGTAAACCATTTAAGTAAACTCAGTCAGTGAGTGCTAGAGTGCAGGGAACTGTAGTGCACCTAATGTATGCTGAAAATGCAGCAGTCCTTCATGTGTTGCTAATCTAAAACCCCCGGCTCTCCATTCAATTTCAAACATGCTGGACATGCATGGACAGACAATGGCACGCTATCTTCCATTTCGAAGCCTCTCGGCTTACAGAGGTGTGTCCCTGACACCTGCACACACATCAGCTGGTCACTGTTGCTTTAATTCTGCTGTTTACATGTCACACTCTAACCAATGCAAATATAAAATGCAATTCTACAAACTGAGTTGTGTCTCCTTCTTGAAGGAAATAACATTTTCTCCATGTGGCGTCTTGAGCTTAGGATTTACCGGATGAGAGATTTCAGTGCAGGGTAGGATTAATGTCCTGAAATAAGCTAACAGATGGACAGTTTCTCTCACTGTTTGCTCAAGAGCTCATGTTGCAATATGACACCAACCACAACGTCAGTGATCTTGAAAATGTCACCACTCTGCGTTGTTATCTCTAGCAGTATAAAGAGGCAACTGGAACGTTCTTGCTGTACAACGTCTGGTCCTTTGTTTCTCTGTGAACTTTGCCTCCTGCCTGTGCCTGACAGACTGGGTCATTGTGTAACATAGTGCAAAGACATCCTGTATTGCTCAATGAGTGAATTCCAAGACTTTAAGGCCAACTTGAAATGAATGAGACGCACTTCCATAAAGGACAAGTCTAGGGAAAACCTACTCTCTCTGAATTTCACCTGTTAGGTCCAAATGAACTGCTTGCAGCAGATGTGTAGCAGCAGATTAAAGTGCTGTACTTTATTCTTGTTCTCATAGGTAGCAGTATGATAAAGCTGAGCTCTCACCAGCAGCCCTACCCCACTTTTTTAGAGGTTCTCATTAATCTTCAGTGGTAAGCAGTCCCTTTAGTGAAGGGCTGTAAACATGCATTTGCGCTAGCGGTGGAGAACTCTCGGGAATATAAGGGGGCAGGAAGATGACAAAGGAGCAGAGCGGGATGTGTGCTTAAAGGAACAGTATTCTATGACTACAGAGAATATATGAGCCTACAGTTCAGTACAGAGCCCTGAAATAGAGGTTAAGGCACTGTTTGAAGCACTCACAGCACTTCTGAAGCCCTGAGCGCAGTAAAAGAGCTTCACTGTGATTTCACTAAGCTCCTTCTCTCATGCACCAGTTAGAACCATGCAGCTTTCCCAGTGTCCTTCAGCTGCCTTACATTGCCTCAAACGCTTGTTCACTCCATCAGGGCATCAATGGAAGGCGCTCATGCTCTAATGGTGCCAAAATGACTTCTCTGGAGCAATGCCATAGAAGAGCCCCCAAAACCATTTTATTGCGAGGGTTCAGTGGATCCATCCGTTTAAATGTTCTGTGTGGAAGTGGTCCAAGTAACCCATTCTGTTTTATATGAAATGCGAGAAATGCATTTAGTGCGCGTGCTTTTCTCATAAGAAACACGTCACTGACTCAAATTAGAGTTAACTTCAGTTAACTGCAAACAACTCACCTTCGCTCCTGCGGCGCGTCTTTTCTCTGCTTTTTGTTCATGACAGCGGGCACGCAGCTGGTCAGCTCGGTCCAGTCCGCGTGCAGACCGCAGCTCCAGCCGGTGGAGAAGCGCGAGAAGAGCCATGACTCTGCTTTGCCCGGTCGGTGGCACGTGCACTTCTTCTGGCCGGGCTTGCAGTCGCACGGCCGCTCCAGGTGGATGTTCCTCACCAGGTGCCTCCCGAACGTGGTGCCCCCGGTCTTCTGTATATGCAGGAACACGATCACGTCGCTGCCCTTGATGTCGAAATCCACGTGGCGCTCCAGGTCTTCAAGGGTGAAGTTGAACATGGACGGAAACGTCCCCGGACCCTGCTCGTCCGGCTCTCGCGCGTCAGCCTTGCCGTCCAGCCCCGGCGAGTATTGGGACAATCCGCTCCGGAGCCGACAAGACGTGCTGTCCGCAGGGCAGATGTACTGATAGCATAGCATTACGAACAGAACGGCCAGGACAGGGATGAGAAGGAGTTTGTTGGATTTATCATCCATCGCAAACGGAGCACGTCGCTGATCACGCCATCGGTAACTCTCCGTTCAATGAGACGGGCCAGGTGGAGCTCGCAGAGAGCTCACCATCTCAGCCGCCGCGCCGTCCAGAAGTTCAACTCACAGCCCGCCGCTGCTACTGCAGACGGAGCTGAACGAGTTTGGATTCGCGCGCGCGGTTTCCCTTCAGGATCTATAAAGCTCGCGCTGTCCCCTTACGACAGTCTATCGATCAGTTTGGGGGGCTGCGTACGCGTTTTCATTTCGCCCAACTTTGAGATGACGTCTTCCAGAACGCTCAAGCTGAAACGAGCGCCTGGAAACCAGTAGATCGTGAATGAAGATCGTCTTTCAGCCCTTCTCCCTCTGAGTCAGTACCTCCATGTGAAGGTGGCGAGGCGAGGGAAGCCTACAGTCTCCATCCCGCAGCCCCCCGCTCAAATATCAAAACCTGGGACAAACGCATTCGCAGCCCATCTGCCAGAGCCCGTCAGTCCTTCTCCGAGAACGCATCATTCGAGCGTCTCCCTGAGCGGAAACCAAAAAAACAAGTAGTTCTCTTGGACGCCTCTGCGACTCGCAGCGGAGAGAGAAAGGTCTGTGTGCTTCGCCGTCAAAGTGAGACTGAACGCGCGAGGAGCCCGCTGTAATTATCCAATCGGAGTGCTGCAGAAATGTGGACCAATACAAAAATACACATCGACCCACTGCAGCCAATACCGGTTCAAACAGTGGACTATAAGATCAGCGCTGTCTATAGACTGCGCAGAGGAGCTGTGCATGTAGACTGAAACGGCCACCGTTAGTTCTGTGAGCTTATCTCCACGTTATGGCAAGCCGTAATACCCCGAGTTCCCATTTTAGTTTTCCTTTGAAGTGAGTCTTGCGATAAAGAGCAATAGATCGATCTTTCTGATCAAGTTTAAGCGGCGTCGTTATGTAGAAATACATATTGATAAGGGTTACTATGACTGGAAAAAGTGCTGCATCACTTCACTCAGACAAGCACATCATTCCCGCAACAATAACATTCACTGCCTTTCAACGGTTTAGGATAACATGGTGTTTATTCATCACTGCTGTACCAGATAAACAACCTATAGCTCAAAATACTGGCTAAAGGGATTTCACGATGTTTTGTTCACTGTTTCAAATTTTGACAACATCCAAGAAGTCATTAGATGACAATTAATACACTAAAATGATCTTAAACATCTGTAGATCATCTGTAGTTCATCTATGGGGACCATCACATAAAGTGTTAAAGATCCATTTCACTTCCGTCGTTTTAATACACTAATGTTAACTTGTTTCATCAAAAAATTGTTTTTGTATGAATGAAAACAGTTATTCCAAGCTTTGTGGTGATTCTTAGCCTCAGAGCTTCTCATTATCAAACATCATCGTTATTATGCCTTTCAGTTTGCTTACTTTTTGCACTAATTGTGATGTCATATATTTTGCTCACATGGTAATGATGCACATCTGATTTTAGACAAGTAAATTAAACACATTCATTTTACTCAGTGCATGCAGAAAGTCGGCTCTTTGCTGTAATTGCGATGTGATGTTGGAGTTTTTAAACTATTATAGATTTTAAACAAAGACATTTGCCATATGCCACTTTTGACAGAGTGTATCATATTTCATGGTGTATGTAGACAGCTCTTCAGTCTCTGGATCATGGAGAAATTAGGTAACACACAGTCTGTATGCTGGAAGCAGTTTTTGAAAATCTGGTCATCATACAGTGAGAGCCTGATGAACCACGATGCACTCAAGGAACAACACTCATTGCGAAATGGGTGGCTTTTCAGCACCAAGGACAGTTCAGAACAAAAGGTCCAATTTTCTGTGTGGCTTATGTTCTAAAAAGAGCTCCCCCAACACCCCCTGTCAAAATCAGGGCGATTTCAAGCTCCCAGAAGAGAGTTGTGAATATAAACACAGCTTTTATCTCAGTTCACTGACTTTCTGATTTCTGTTATAAGCCAGACAAAGTGAAATTAGCTGCCGATTTTAAATTGCATATCGATGATGTCACAGATGTCTCATTCCTCTCTACTGTTCTGTGGTGTCCCACAGGGTTCAGTTCTGGGTCCCCTGTTCTCTTTATATTTGCTGCACCAGGACAGATTATAAATAGATTCGATATTGCATATCACTTATTTGTAGATGACATCCAGGTGTACTTTTCATTCAAACCTACTGAGGCTCATATGTTACCAAGGCTTCTAGACAGTCTAAAGTCTATCAGGGACTGGACAGTAAAAATATCCTAGCTTAATACTAATAAGACAGAGGTTTTGATTGTTGCTCCTGAAAAGGTTCGCACTTAATTAAACACATGTTGGGCTGTTTTCTTCTGCTGTCCTCTCCATATTAAGCAGCTGACCGGGTCTTATTTTTTCCACTTTAGAAAGATAAATAAATTGAGATCTGTAGTTTCAAATGCAGAGCTAGAGATGCTCTTTCCTCCTCACTTAAATGTCTGCTCTTGATCATTTGCAAGAAATTCAGAATGCTGCCGCAAGACTACTTTTTAGGTCTGACAGACAGTCTCACATAACTCCTTTACTCATATCACTTCACTGGCTGCCTGTTGCAGATAGGATCCAGTTTAAATGACTTATTCTTACTTTCAGGCTCCTGTATATGTGGCTGATCACTGATCAGCTCTTTCTTTCAGGTGAAATAAGCTAAGTTTAAATCTGTTCCTGTCCCACAAAGACCTGTGGGGATCGAGTTTTTGTGGTTGTAGTATCTAAACTGTGGAACGCTTCGTCCACTCCTTGTACGTATATATATTTATGTATATATCTATGTTTTACTGAGAGGTGTGTATTTTTGTCATGTATTTGTGTTTGTACTTTTGACATTGTGAAACATTTTTAAATACATTTTACTTTCACTTTATTACTTACTTTAGAAATCATGTGCACACAGTGAAAAGAGCATGAGGGCAGTGGCAAAGGGGTGGGGGGGTGCGCGGGCCCACTGTGCCCAACCCAGAATTTTTTTGTACTGGGCCCCTCCAGGCTCAGACTGCCATCTGGAGTACTGGGAGATTTTACGACCAGCAGCCTGACCTGCCAATCGCACAAAGGGTGAACTAGAGCACAGCGCAGCCGCATTCATGAACATGAGGGGAAAAACTATTCCTCCCTCCGACCTCTCACGTGATTGGACATCTTAAAGTACGTTCATAGTCTATGCAAAATAAACGGTATTAAATCAGAGATGTGCAGTAGAACTAGCTGGCTAGCTAGTTTAGCCATTAAACTAGCCAACAGCATCACAGTTTGTGTTTACAACTGTCCAGAAAAGGTAGATGGAGGACAGAGAGGTGGAGCTAAGAGGTAAGAGAGAGAACATCCTCAGAATAATTAATTCAGCAACAGAACAACAGGCCAATCTTCAGCCTCCTCTGTTCACCTGAACACTTAGCTAGCCGCTACTGCTGTAGGCTGTTTGCCTTTGTCAGGAAACAGCATATTAATCCACTTCTGACCGAGATGATTACCGGACGCACGTTCAGCGTTCACTAACAAAAATAGTCCTGGTTCTGTTTCTTAGCATATTCATCTTACAAACAGAGGACCAGTGTTCAATCATGTGGAATTATATTTATAAGCTGTACTGATTCCACGCAACCCGTCGCTTTTTATTTTATTGTTCTGTTTTAAAACATTAGTTTATAAAAAGATACAAATATCTAATTTTCCACTAGGAAAAACTTTCAATTTAAAACCACTGTTGTATCTTTGAGGGAACATTTACATTGTTTGTACCTTGATAAACAAATAATGTACCTGCATGGTTCCTTTATTTCTAACAGCGTAGTTTCCATCCAAAAACTAGTTTAAAAAGCAGTTCTTCATTAAATTAAATGAGTACCTGCTGATGGAACAAATCCATGTGATGGTTAGGGTACACCAATGTTCTTTCAACTGTATTCAACTAACCTAATAAATAACTTTATTGCCAAATCAATTATTTTTACTGTATTTGGGTTTATTTGTATTTTTTCAATGTCACATAGCAAACCAAACACATTACACTCTAGTGGGTGAAATGGTGTGCATCAAGAGCATCAGCTTGTTTTAGATATTACAATATTTTAAAAACATGCAAATTACATTGTCTTTTTTTTATTAATTGAAAGTCATTTTGTATGGGGGGGTAACTGTTTTTGCACTGTGGCCCATTTTACCAAAACTTTGTTTTTTCCCTGCCGAAGAGGAATAATGAAAATGGATGATAAAAGTTCCCCCCCTACAACCCCACCCCAGATCAAATTGGAAACCAGAGGTTTTAATTTATCAAACAGAGTTCGTCATAGTCACCGGCGTGGCACAACAACACGGATCAGAGCGCAGGAGAGAGAGATGCCAGACTATGCTTTGTTCATTGCAACTTCTAAAAGCATTCCCCTAAATTCCTGAAAGCCTCACTGTAGCTATAGAAAAAGAAAAAAACACTCCTATGTTAGTGTCATGGTTCAGTTTCAAAAATATCTAGATCAAATCCAATGTGATTGCATGACTTGGTCCAGAAACATAGATCTAATGAAACAGGGGAATTCCACCAGCTTTTCAAAATGTCTGCATGTTTCAGTCATTTAAACGTAAACAAAGCCATTCAGTTTGATGTGAAAATGCACAGATCAAGAGAAACTAGCAAAATTGTTCACAGTGGTGTTGATAGGAACCAGAAGACTGAGGCATTTAGTAACTCTAAAAGCTATCTCACATAGATATTGTTTTATGGTAGTTAGGCCTAAAATGCTTTTTTTAAATAAAAGGTTGAAAGATACATGCAGGGCGTTATGAGGCAAAAAGTCCCCAGAATATTTTTATTGTTTCAGTTTTACCACTAGTAACCTTGCACATCAAACCCACAGGACACATGTGGGTTCACACACAGGTCATTTGAAATGTTAATAAATTTACATTGCTGACATTGAGACCCCTGATTCCTTTCACCATCATTGTAAAATAATGAGTCTGTAAGATTCTCTACAATGCACCATTTCACATCAAACCACTTTGAATCACTTTATTTACTTAACGGTTGAATTATGTAGAAAATCTGTTAAATCAGTGGAATTTTTCTTTAAATGTGACTTATCTTCAATTCTATATACACTGCTCAAAAAAATAAAGGGAACACTTAAACAACACAATATAACTCCAAGTAAATCAAACTTCTGTGAAATCAAACTGTCCACTTAATCAATTTCACAGCTGTTGTGTAAATGGAACAGACAACAGGTGGAAATTATTGGCAATTAGCAAGACACACTCAGTAAAGGAGTGGTTCTGCAGGTGGGACCACAGACCACTTCTCAGTACCTTTCTGATTTCTGGCTGATGTTTTGGTCACTTTTGAATGTTGGTGGTGCTTTCACACTCGTGGTAGCAGGAGACGGACTCTACAACCCACACAAGTGGCTCAGGTAGTGCAGCTCATCCAGGATGGCACATCAATGCGAGCTGTGGTAAGAAGGTTTGCTGTGTCTGTCAGCGTAGTGTCCAGAGGCTGGAGGCACTACCAGGAGACAGGCCAGTACACCACAAGACGTGGAGGAGGCCGTAGGAGGGCAACAACCCAGCAGCAGGACCACTACATCCGCCTTTGTGCAGGGAGGAACAGGAGGTGCACTGCCAGAGCCCTGCAAAATGACCTCCAGCAGGCCACAAATGTGCATGTGTCTGCACAAACGGTTAGAAACCGACTCCATGAGGATGGTATGAGGGCCCAACGTCCACAGATGGGGGTTGTGCTCACAGCCCAACACCGTGCAGGACACTTGGCATTTGCCAGAGAACACCAGGATTGGCAAATTCGCCACTGGCGCCCTGTGATCTTCACAGATGAAAGCAGGTTCACACTGAGCACATGTGACAGACGTGACGAGTCTGGAGACGCCGTGGAGAGCAATCTGCTGCCTGCAACATCCTTCAGCATGACCGGTTTGGCAGTGGGTCAGTAATGGTGTGGGGTGGCATTTCTTTGGAGGGCCGCACAGCCCTCCATGTGCTCGCCAGAGGTAGCCTGACTGCCATTAGGTACCACACACTGTCCAGGAGTTGGCGGATGCTTTAGTCCAGGTCTGGGAGGAGATCCCTCAGGAGACCATCCACCACCTCATCAGGAGCTGCCCAGGCGTTGTAGGGAGGTCATACAGGCACGTGGAGGCCACACACAACACTGAGCCTCATTTTGACTTGTTTTAAGGACATCACATCAAAGTTGGATCAGCCTGTCGTGTGTTTTTCCACTTTAATTTTGTGTGTGACTCCAAATCCAGGCCTCCACTGGTTAATAAATTTGATTTCCTTTGATTTTTGTGTGATTTTGTTGTCGGCACATTCAACTTTGTACAGAACAAAGTCTTCAATGAGATTATTTCATTCATTCAGATCTAGGATGTGTTATTACAGTGTTCCCTTTATTTTTTTGAGCAGTGTAGTTTTGTCTTTTTCTTAAAAAGAGGCCAGTTCACATGGTATTAGTGCAAATGTGTCTCATTTTGTGTTTGAATCCCATGTCATCATATTTTTAATTATAGGCCTCAGGTGACAGATTTAAATGACAGTAATGCATCGCAGTATGCAGTGAGAGACACCCATGACAGCCTAATGATGAGCTGACTCTGTGTCTATGCCTGTGGACACATGCAGGCAGCTATCTTTAGAATGCAGTAACCAGAAAACAGTAATTCTTCCCTTGCTTTTAATTGGATTTGTTATCAATACCAGCATAGCAAGTCATTAAAAGAGTTAGTGATTACAAGTACCTTGACAACATGATGAACACAATCATTCTGTATTGAAGAGTATACAAAACTGCCAGCAGGTATGGAAGATGAATGTGTTAAGCAGTACAAACATCATAAGATTATTCTTATATAGGACTCTATTGCTTCAAAGCATTTAGCTGAGATACTCTATATGCAATGCGTTTGTCTGTGTGAGAACTCAGCTTGTTCTCATAACAAATCATGTAATAAGCTTGAGTGATTTCATTGGATTTTATTTAAATTAAGGCAAAAGAAAAGCAATAGCTGCTAAATCCACCCTCAATCATATCAGAAGCATTTATAATTTCTAACTGAGCCTTAAGCATTCTTTTAAATTTGCTGTCATGAACCCACAGACTTTACCTTTAAATTTAACTTTACACTGGTAACAGTCTGGATCTTCTTCTTCTTTGAATCGTAGAACAGATTTGACTATTTCCATAAACAGTCTGAAAGACTGGCTCAACTGACCTTGACAGATGTTTCCACCGGGCATCTGTCCACTTCAGGTGAACTTGAGCCCTGGAGCCCTTCACCAACACGAGTTCAAAGATATCATTTTTTTTCCTGTCCCACTTTTTTATCGTCCAGTCTTCACAACCACAACAAACTGCAGGGAAAAAATATTGTCCAAACCATAAAATCATGAAACCATAACTCTTAAGATTAATAATTGAATAATGATACTAGGAGTCAAGACATTAACACTGGGCATTTTACTCTGCACCCTATTTTTACTAAGATTAAGTAACCATTATTAGTCCCACAACGGGGAAATTTCACCTCCGCATTTAACCCATCCGTGAAGTGAAACACCACATACACTCTAGTGAGCACGCACACACACACACACACACACACTAGGGAGCAGTGAGCACACTTGCCCAGAGCGGTGGGCAGCCCAATCCACAGAGCCTGGGGAGCAGTTGGGGGTTAGGTGTCTTGCTCAAGGACACCTCAGTCATGGACTGTCGGCTCTGGGGATCAAACAGGCAACCTTCCAGTCACGAGGCTGGTTCCCTAACCTTCAGCCCATGACTGCCCCTAGTGACCCCTGAAGCGATGATAAACAAGACCTCTTAGAGTTGAGACGATGTAGATTACAATGTTTATTAAGCAGGAATATTTGACTAAAAGCCCAATGCTTCTGCAGAGAGAGAGATAACGAGGATATGTAGGACACTGAGTCACTGAGCAAAATGTGTGAGCTGAGAACTAAGTTTGGGATTTCTGGTGTCATGGGAATGCCAGGGGACAGGGGAATGCCAAGAGCAAGCCTTAAACCACATATTAAATGACATCAATTTGGACAGTAAGGTTTTTAGGTAAAACCTCTGCCATGTTTTTATGGAGGGTGTAACAGTGTGTTTGACTCTCTAAAGGTTTATATACACTATATGGCCAAAAGTATGTGTGCAGCTGGCCATCACGCTTGTGTGGCCATCACACTTGTGGTTGTGGTCACGACTCTGTACAGGCCACTGGAGTTCCTCCACACAAATCATGTCTGTATGGAGCTATAACTTAATATTACCTTTTTAAATTATCCTGTAGCATTAACATTACCCTTCACTGGAACAAAGGGTCTAACCGAAACTTGGAAAAACAGCCCCAGACCATCATCCCTGTGCTACATACCTTTAAAATCCAACTGATTTGGAGATACATCATGTATGATTTGTACTTAATCATGAGCATGAAGGATAAGAACCATGTCGACTTACAGGTGGAATAATATAACAGGAGTTTTTATAGGAGGTTGCAAACTCATTTGACCAAGACTGACTAGACTTTTTAGCATGAGCATCTATTTCTTTGTATGCCAGCCTGAAATGGGACTGAGGTAAGATAACTTTCGGCACCCGAAAAAACTACAAAACTTCATGACACAACAAAACTTCATGACACAGGTACGACACAGATAAGGTGACAGCCCACGTCACAGTGTTTCATAAATAACATTGGCAAGGATGTACACTTGCTTTCCTGTTGGCCGTGAGACTGACCACCGCAACTAATGTGACTCATTATATATGTGATGTGGTGCCATGAAGTGTTATGCAGTTCTCCTGAGAGGTGTCATGCCTCCTTCCCCAAAGTTGCAAAGCACTATCTCAGGCATTCTGGCCCAAAGTAGCAATGACACAATAGCAATGAGACGCCATTCTTACTGTTTTATAACCCCAATTCCAATGAAGTTGGGACATTGTGTAAAACATAAATAAAAACAGAATACGATGATTTGCAAATCCTTTTCAACCTATATTCAACTGAATACACTACAAAGACGAGATATTTAATGTTCAAACGGATAAACTTTATTGTTTTTTGCAAATATTCACTCATTTTGAATTTGATGCCTGCAACACGTTCCAAAGAAGTTGGGACAGGGGCAACAAAAGACTGGGAAAGTTGAGAAACGTTCAAAAACACCTGTTTGGAACATTCCACAGGTGAACAGGTTAATTGAAAACAGGTGAGTGTCATGATTGGGTATAAAGGGAGCATCCCTGAAAGGCTCAGTCGTTCACAAGCAAGGACGGGCGAGGTTCACCACTTAGTGAACAACTGCGTGAGCAAATAGTCCAACAGTTTAAGAACAACGTTTCTCAACGTGCAACTGCAAGGAATTTAGGGATTTCATCATCTACAGTCCATAATATCATCAAAAGATTCAGAGAATCTGGAGAAATCTCTGCAAGTAAGCAGCAAGGCAGAAAACCAACACTGAATGCCCGTGACCTTCGATCCCTCAGGCGGCACTGCATTAAAAACCGACATCATTCTGTAACGGATATTCCCACATGGGCTCAGGAACACTTCGGAAAACCACTGTCAGTGAACTCAGTTCGTCGCTCCATCTACAAGTGCAAGTTAAAACTCTGCCATGCAAAGCGAAGCCACATATCAACACCACCCAGAAATGCCGCCGGCTTCTCTGGGCCCGAGCTCATCTGAGATGGACTGACGCAGAGTGGAAAAGTGTCCTGTGGTCTGACGCGTCCACATTTCACACTGTTTTTGGAAATCATGGACGTCGTGTCCTCCGGGCCAAAGAGGAAAAGGACTGTCTGGATTGTTATCAGTGCATAGTTCAAAAGCCAGCATCTCTGATGGTGTGGGGGGGTGTTAGTGTCCATGGCAGGGGTAACCTGCACATCTGTGAAGGCCCCATTAATGCTGAAAGGTACATGCAGGTTTTGGAGCAACATCTGCTGCCATCCAAGCAGCGTCTTTTTCAGGGACGTCCTGCTTATTTCAGCAAGACGATGCCAAGCCACATTCTGCACGTGTTACAACAGCGTGGCTTCATAGTAAAAGAGTGTGGGTACTAGACTGGCCTGCCTGCAGTCCAGACCGTCTCCCATTGAAAATGTTTGGCGCATTATGAAGCTCAAAATACGACAACGGAGACCCCCGGACTGCTGAGCAACTGAAGCTGTACATCAAGCAAGAATGGGAAAGAATTCCACCTACAAAGCTTCAACAATCAGTGTCCTCAGTTCCCAAACGCTTATTGAGTGTTAAAAGGAGAGGTGATGTAACACAGTGGTAAACACGCCCCTGTCCCAACTTCTTTGGAACGTGTTGCAGGCATCAAATTCAAAATGAGTGAATATTTGCAAAAAACAATAAAGTTTATCCGTTTGAACATTAAATATCTTGTCTTTGTAGTGTATTCAATTGAATTTAGGTTGAAAAGGATTTGCATCATATTCTGTTTTTATTTATGTTTTACACAACATCCCAACTTCATTGGAATTGGGGTTATAAGTCAGTGTACTCTCAAATTTGTTTGGAAGCTGTTAATAATAATAATAATAATAATAATAATAATAATAATAATATGTTGTTGTTGTATTAATCTAGTGCTTTTCAATTATCTAATGACATGTACAGTGAGTGCTATATATATATGTAGTCTTTCTACACCATAATGTCCAGCAACAGCTAGCCATCCTGTGGGCTTGTAGTTGTTGGTAAGGAGGTATTCATATGGGAGTTTGATTAATGCTCTTGCTCTGAGTCTTGGTCCTACATTCCTTTACCTGTGAAAGAAAATCGGTCTTTTTCTGTGTGTGTGTGAACAAGGGGGGTCTTGCCTCATTTGTTTGATTATTCTGTTTCATAATATGCTCTGATATACCTGCCAGAAATGATTACAGGTACAGAAAGGGGTGGTGTTCACTTGCTGTTTGTATGTTGGTTAAATTCATTTTAAAATTTCAGCACTTCAGGGCTGGATTTGAACAATGTTCTGCTTACACTCCTGCAGCAGTACAGTCTTCAGGACTCATGAGAATTCTGTGATTCAACTTTCTTAAACAGGGCAAAATGAATTCAAAAGTCTTATCATCAAACTTCATCAAAATTTCATCATTATGTATATCACTATTATTACATGAATACATAAAATACATCTAAATTTTCCAAGCTGACCAGTGAGTAGTAATGCTCCTCACAAAAATGGGGATAAGTAGAACCCCTTCAGCAGCAGCAGAGGATGATGGAACGCCTTGCCATCTGTGCAGCATCTCATCATTAGCTGTTTTTTTATAATCCAGTTGTGTACTATGATGTGCCTCACACACACACTCATTGTTGCCTGTGGTTTTTATGGAGCCATTGACTGAGACAGCATGATGAGAAACTGCCCTCCAAAGATCACTGACTCAGCAACTCTCACTGTCGCAGATACACAACCCTGAGAAGGTGGCCAGGTGGCAAAATTTAATTTGAGACAAGCCTCTCCGCCCCACCACCACTCCCAACCACCACCATCACTACTGTGGAGGGAGTTCAACAGAGTGATCGGAGTGGTTGCTTAATGGTCAATGTTCAGGCTGTCTAGTCCCAAAGCAAGACAACAAATAACAATGAATCAGAGCGTGTTCTACAATCTACAATGACAGTAAAGTAAAAGTGATCAAATGAAACTGCACTTTGTAACGTCACACAACTAAATGTGACATTATGTAAACTAATGTGCCTCAGGTATATGAATGGCTCATGGTGAAAGTCAGAGATACAAGGGCATGTTTGGAAATTCAGATTGTCCACTATTACACAAAGTATCAGAACATTA
Source organism: Pygocentrus nattereri (assembly GCF_015220715.1). Taxonomy (NCBI): domain Eukaryota; kingdom Metazoa; phylum Chordata; class Actinopteri; order Characiformes; family Serrasalmidae; genus Pygocentrus; species Pygocentrus nattereri. The sequence goes on from NC_051240.1 coordinate 868,227, forward strand.
TGGTGAATTGTGTTGTATTCAGGAGACTTTGAGGGAGTGAAGTGATCTTGGCCCTCAGTTGCTAATGCACAGCTATATCTCTGCCCTTGCCCCCATCTCTCAGAGCCCTCTTTGCTACCTTACAGGCTCAAAGTGCCAACTTTCCGCCACTACTGCCCTGGCCACATGCCAAATCCATCCCCTCGCCCACACTTGGCATAGCTTTAAAGTTCTCATACCCAGCATGGCAGGCTGAGATGGCAAAGAGCCGAAATTGGACCAGGCCAGAGCCTTGCATCCGCCTCGCTGACTGGAGCGCATTAGTGCCACATCGGCATGGACAGGAAGCAGGAAGCAGGTAGCCGGGGTGAGGGATTGTCCGCTGTGCAGTGTCTGCCACCCCTATAGACTCTGCCGGGCACTGCCAAGAGTGAGAAAGAGACAAGCTCCACCACAGTGAGAGAGAGGTGAGAGAAAACGAAAAGGGGTGAAAATTTGATGAATGTAAGCAGATGGGAGGGAGAGAGAGGGAAAGAGAGAACAGAGAGAGAGGGAGAAAGAAAGAGAGGAAGCCGTAAAACATTCAGGCAAGACAAAATCGTTGCTGTCAAAAACTTCATAGGAGAAGGAAAAACTGTTTAGAACACAATGAGATTTTATCGAGGTGAAAACAATTTCTGGGAGCTAAAAAGAATGTCAAATGTCGAGCTGTCCAGGGCGTATCTTCCTTCCACTCAATGACAGGTGCGATAGGCTCCAGCGACCCTGAGGGTGAAGCGGCTTAGAAGATGTGTGTCTATTTCAAACTCTGCAAGTATAGATTGGAATCAAAATGTTTAAATTATTGAAAGACCCAGTGGAAAATTGGCCAATCAGGAATTTTCTCTGTGATATCTAAGAATACAGTCAAGTGAGCTTTCATACTGGTCATGTTTTGAGTTCCTACATTACTCTAGGCCAGTGATCTCCAGGTCTGGTCCTGGACAGATACCTTCTTGCAGAGTTTTAAACCAACCTGTATAACTTAAGCTGCCCTGCCCAATACTTAACTCTAATACATCTGATCCAGCCAATCAGGGACTTGGGAAAAGGATGTTTAGCAGGAACAGTTGTGCCAAATTGTGTTTGAAAATAGGCTGCACAGAAAGGTAGCTCTCTGGGACCAGGGTTGGGGACCACTGCTTTAGGCGTTCCGGAAGTCCTGACTGTGAATATCAGCAGCATCCTTATCAGTGGACAGTTAGAAATGGAAAATGGTGGTGGCGGCTCAGTACCAGAGCTCTCTACTGAAAGAACCTCTGTTAACTTTTAGTTTACAAGGTAAACTATATGCTAATATGTCTATCATAAGGTTCAAGTAAAGCATGGAATTTCTTTTAGAAGCGTCAGATGTCTGTGTTTAGTCTAGAGCTTTTTCATGTGTTCCATTCCACCTTAAACATTGCTGCAGCTTTAAGGTGGACTGGAAAATTCAAATAAGAAGCTGACTTCAGCCTCATCAGAAAATGTTCGTGTGAATTAGTGCTAAGTAACTGTTGCTGGGCTAAGTTTTTTTGGGATGAGTTTTCACTGAGTTTTGACATTGTCGCCGAAATTGAAAGCCTAGCTCTAATAAGTCATTTTGGACTATTTCTATTGGTCCATTCGTCATGAAACATTTACAAACTGTAAAAGGGAGCAGATGTTTTCAGTAAAAAATAAGAAAGATAACAACGACAAAATACTAGCATGTCTTTTACTTTTGTGTGTTCATTGCTGTATGGCACATTAGGTTGTACTGTAAGCTATGATTTTAAGACTGTTCCACTCTAAGCATGTATTCATAGTGTATAATTATGACTGTCCTTGCAGTGGACAAAACTGGCAAATCATCCCGGCCAATTCAGGCTATATTTATTACATGAACTGCTACAGAGGCTCCACATTCCATGAGAGGAAAGAAAACGTCTCCAGGAAATGATATCTCCTGTATGCACTCAAACATTCATGCATAGTTTAAGACACATGTGCATTGTATGATTCAGTGGGATGTATTTTAAGTGCACTCTCTGTCCTCTCTAGTCTGTCTGGATGACTTTGATGGCGGCTTTTCTATCTAGTCCCACTGGCACTCGACAGCAAACGTTAGACAAACACCATGGCATGTGAGTGGCTCGCCTGCGGCACTGTTCCCTCTGTTTGGTTTGGCTGGGAGGTTAGGGGTTCTGGGGACCTTCAGAAATAATGAAGGATGCTCACATGGCCTCTCAGAACATCTCCTACACTCACATTTCCACAAGCAAGGGTAGTGGTTAGATATTAGAAGTTATGTTTATCATTGGCAATAAATGAAAACATGATGTGAATTATTACCCATACCCATTAGCACCTTTTCTAAGCTTTCCATCAATGTCATATTTGTGTTTTTATAAGATAATTGTTCTTATTTGTATTTGGTGAAAAGTTTAGGCTGTATACCATCTTGTTTTGCTGAATGAAAGAAACATCTTGTACACTTCTGCCATGCTCTCATCTTTTTGTAAGTATTGAAATATATTGTTCAAATTAAAAAAGGGAAGACTTGGACCTGTCAATACAGAATCTACCCTGAATGCAAATGTATTATGGTGGCTGCCTCTGTGCTGCAGAATGGGCTTTGGAGGCATGGGATATTTAAAAAACCTCCAAAGTTCAATCTTATGAGTTGGTTGCATTTTCTGCTTCTTAGTAATCCCAAACAAATTCAAAGAGGTTAAGGTCTAGGCCCTGCGGTGAGCAGCACGTTTGACTGAGAACACCAGCAGCTTCTTTGATTTGCAAATGTAGCTTTTGTGTCTTGACAGCTATGTATCCTTTTAGCCCCATATCACTGAGTTGTCTTCTCACAGTGGAAGGAAGGACGGAAGCATCTGTGGGATTTTTTTAGATCTGAAGCAAGAATGAAGTTTGATTCAGATGAAATCATACAGTTTTGAATATTCCTGTTTTTCCCACTTATTTTCCTTTATGCAAGTGGATTATTTTCTATCTAACCTGGAAAAGAAACCGGATGAAGGGTTTTCTCTGACTTTTGCACAGTACTGTAGTTGCATATCAAACACTGTGCAGAAAACTGCTGATCACAGTACTTCCCCATGGGCACCACAAAGAGCTGGCCATTGCAGTGATTCCAGCTATATTTAGCCTAACACATGGCCTCTCAAAACCAAGAGACTGGGAGGAGATTTTTGGACATACTCCCTCCAAAATATGTCAGGCAATAAACATTTATTTGCACGGGCATATTTTTGTAAAGACACATTTCATAAATTTGTCCGCGTAGCCCCTTCGCAGCTGCATTTCAGCTCCTGTGAATTTGTCATAGTCAGGCCATTTTTTATCACGCTCTGTATGTAAGTCATGTCAATTCCACTGTAGCGTTAAAAAAGAAGGAGTGAAAAACTTGGTCTAACACTACATCAAGCACTCCTAAATTCATTTAATATGATATAGACTGTGAGAAATGCCTTGTTCACTGCTATGTGGCCAACACATGTTTATGGGTCTTTATACTGAATGTGTCTGGTGTATTTTTGAGTTTGCAGGAGTTTTAGAGGACTAAGTAGGCTGTAGCAGTAGGCAAGGTGAGCTGCTGGAAAGTTCAGTCTGAATTCCAATAAATCATTATCTGTGAACAACACATTGGGTTTTCTTCCCTGGAGGAGCGCTTCAAAGGGATACCTTATTATTGATCGCAGACACATGCCAGTGGAACAGAGTTTTGCTGGGGAAATCAAAACAAAAAAAAATGCTTGTAGCTTGCCTGCGTAGGTCAGTACAGACGACAACCAGACATCAAAGGCAGCAGTTTACTGAGTAACCGTGAGTGGAACGCCACTAAATGGATAATGCTCCAGGGAGAAATGCATATGGGTTCATTCTCTTTGAGAACCTTAAACAAATACGCAGAGAAATGACCTAGAAGTCTAGTGTGTAGTCAGAGTGTAACACATGATATTAAAACTGCAAAATGTTTGTGTGGGCATGTATGTGTGTGTATGTCCAGAAAAAAATATTCTATTCTACCTGTCAGTGAATCTGAACTAATTGCTCTTGATACTGATGTACAAGACTGGAGCATGATATGAAAATCAGTGCATTACACGTTACATTACAATACGTTACAGTTATAGAAAAAATGAGATTAGATATTTTCTCGTATACTTTGTATAAGTAAGCTGATTAGTGATAACCATGCTTAATAAATTTTAAAGAAAATGCAAAACACATGGAGTGCTGTACGTCTCTTGATAAGTGCATTAAAAAAACAATGAAGCATTAAGCAGGGTTTTCTGTACAAAATTCAGGAATCTACTGACTCTTCATTTTGCATATCACCAGCTTCTGAAAAGCATCTTAGAAGAGATGAAATGTCTTCAGATGATGTTAGGAGGTGCTCTACTCTAAATCAACTAATTCATAAATCTTACTATTTTAATCAATTTATTATGCCATACTCTTTAAAAGCAACATCCCAAGCCTATTTATTTCATGTAATATTTTGTATGAGCAGGTCAACACACTGTAGGCCAAAGATCTCACTGAGGTAGGTCTGTAAAAGTAAAAGCATTCTCAATGACCATTCTCAATGGTTTTCATTGTGCCTGTATAACGACTGATCAATGTAAATATATGAATTGTAACCTACCTACCTGTGGTGCACACAGATATTTGAATGTTTATATAGTGAGTGTCACTCTGCATAGCATTACATTTTTAACAAGACCAAGAGAACTAGACAAAGAGAACTGGAGAGAACCCCCTAGAACATTTGTTTTCATCAGACTGAGGAAAAGAGTGCCAAGAAAACTGTCACACATTCCACAGACTCCATTTCCCAGGAGTCATAGGGAACACATGTGACCAAGGACTCAGTTCTACCCTCCTATCAGCACTCACAATCGCCAGAGTACTAACGTGGCACACCTGTGGACTATGTCATATGACTTATAGTGATAGTATTTAAGCCCGGGCTTAGACTCATAGGGTTGTGAAGTATTGTTTCCCTGTGACTTACTGAGTGGTTTTTTCATGTTTCGCATTCTTTGCCTTGCCTTCTAGTTTTTGCCTTGTCCTTTTGGTACTGTCACCTATACTGATTGATCCTTCCTGGACTGTGTTGTGCCTATGAGTTTGGTTTTCCCTCTGGCTAAGATTAAATCTACCTTTGCTCAAGATCTGCACTCGTCTGAACTCTGTTCCCTCGTAACAAAAACTGCCCTGAAGTCATGAAATAAATATTTATGATATCATTGATGTCAACATCACAGCTGAGTTGCTTAATTAACTTGGTTGGAAATATTTCAGTGTCCTCATTGCAAACAATGATCATGGTTATTTCTGGTAGGAAGCTCTGAGTCATGATTCTGGATCTTCCATCTAGTGCTGGTGCACAGTGCTAAAAAAGGTTTGTTTAGAGCTTTCTGGAGAAGTGGTAAAAAGAATTGCTGAAGCACCTTTTCTAATGGTTTAGTCATTTATATTCAGCTGAAATTTTTAAAGTACTAGTTAACACCTTGTAGTAAGTAAAATTGTGTCACAGTATCAGTGGTGGGGTTTTGCTGGGGACAGGGATAGGCGGAGTCATTCGCAACCTAGCACATGAAAGAAATATTCCTCATATTGTTTCTGAAACATATACTTAAGCAAGTTATTACATTCTAATGGCACACACAAAGGCTACCTAAGCACTAATAATTCTCCCTTGTAGAGAACCGTCGGCCTGCTAAAGTGAGTGTGAGGTCCATGAGGTGCATATGAGAAAAACACATGGCAAAACAGCGAGAAAGCACATATTATTGCCATCAGTACATCAACCTAAAGATAAACAGTACAAAACTAACCGAATCCTTCCACAACCAGCCTGTTCTAAAACTCCACCAGTGTGGCATGAATATATTGCATATATATACACTACACTAATGATGTAGCGCAAATATATTTAATATAAAACAAAATCAGTGCAGCTTAAATATATTTAATCTTCAAAAATAACATCATTTATCAAAACCCCTTACATGTCAGGGCAAATAAATAATGAACAATGCATAAAGGAAAATGTTCAAATAATCAAACAAAATAAATCTGCATACTACATTAAAGCTGAATGCTGAGATTACTGCTTTGTCAGATATACAACACATTTTTGTTTTCTTTTATATGTATAATTGGTCATAAAACAATCTATCCAAGTTGGGACATATTGTAAAAACCAAATAAAAATGATCTGTGATTTGTTCATTTTCTGAACCTTTATTTAACTGATAAGGTACAAGGAAATGGTTTTAATGTTTTGGCTAACAAACTTGACTGTATTTTGTAAATACAGACAAATTGAATTTGAAATTTGAAGCCTGCAACTTGAGGTAAGACAAGTTTATAGAACGCTAAAGTTAACTTTGCTATGAAACATTCCACAATGAGCAGGTGAATTAGGTATGAAAGGTGCATCCACCATAGGCTCAGTTTTGCAAGCCAAGGTCGGTCATGGCTCACCACTTGGTGCCAAACATTGTGAGAGAATTGTCAAACAGTTCTAAAAGAGTATTTCTCAATGTAAGATTGCAAAGAATTTAGGTCTTTCACCACCTACCATATGTAATATTGTGAAATGATGCAGGGAATCCAGAGAAATCTCAGTCTGTGCAGTGCAAGGCCAGAAACCACTGTTGAATGTGTGTGACCTTAGATGCCAGTGCAATGTTGTGTAGGTGTGGAGATGAAAGCTCTGTAGACGCTATCTGGATTTAAACATGAACAACTGTATTCCAAATGAATAAGATAGTGCTAAAGCCCTGTGAAAGTCCCGAAGGCCAACGTGGGATCTCTTCCTGTTGGCTCTGGTTTATATATGGTGAATGGCCGCACATACATAACATGATTAGAGACACACACACACATCCATACATCCCCATAAGGAAACAGCTGGAAAGTCTCATACCATTGGCATTGTATACATTAGCTCCCTCTCTTGAGGGGGGCGAGTGAGGCCCTCAACAGAGCACACACACACTAACAGAGAATCTAACTTTACGTAAAAACGACAGATATAGAAACATGAAATGACAATATAACAAATACAAGATAAGTGTAAAGACACCTCAGCAATAAAAGCCATCATGCTGCTGTGTTATCCCTTTAAGTGGCCAGGGCTCACCAGCAGGCCCATAGGTTTATTACATACTTTTAGAACTTAGGAACAGCTCAGCCAGTTTGCAGTGAAGTCCCTGTAGTTATTGAATAATAAACCATTGTATGCAATAAGCTTGGGATTTTAAAGGGTTAAATATACCCCCATGGAGCACTTTGGAAAATGGCTGTCACTTAAGAAAATACCACCAGGCAGAAATTCCCCCAAGTTCTTTGGGCCAAGCTGCACCAAGCTCACCTCAGAAGGTCTGAAAGACAATGGAAATGTGTGCTGTGATCAGAAACGTCCATGTTTCAACTTGTATTTGGAAAAAACAGATGTTCATGCCAAAGGCAAAAGTATTTTAGTCAGCAAAAGCCAACATCCATCAAGTTATGGGGTGCATTAGTGCCCATGGTATGGGTGACTTGCATACGTGTGAAGGTACCTGTGACGCAGAGGTGTATACTGGGATTTTAGAAAGGCATATGCTGCTATTAAGATGACGTCTTTTCCCTGGACGTCCATGGTTGTTTAAGCAAGGCAACATGCTGCAACAGCATGGCTTTATAAACATAGAATGTGTGAGTGTGTTGCAAGCATCCATTTCTAATTTAGTTTATATTTTAAAAATACAGTTAAGTTGTCAGTGAAAACATTGTAAATCTTTTTTTTGCACTCTTTTGTCAGTTAATAAGATTCTTGTTTTTATTGCATTTTACAAAATGTCCCTATTTTCTGGGACTAGGGTTTGTAATTTGGACATCAAATGTATGCCCTAATGTAAAAATGAGAAAATATTTGTACAGAAAGATGTACCAGAATTCTTTCACCAGCTGTAATCATTTTACACCATTTCTGGCAAATCTGTCCTTGTATGCTGCATGTTCAGTGGAATTTGAGCAGCAGGCTTTACACCCTGGTCGTATAGACTAAGGCACGTGTAGTTAGTTTAAATCAAAGAAGCACATTTTATGCAGGGGCAACATCAAAATAATAGATGAAACACTCGTGCTCCTGTTACACTGTTAGTTTCCAGTACTGCTAAGGTTAAGAGGGTCCTGTAGAGAGTGAACACACTAATTCTCTCAGCGGGCATATGCTCTGTTTCAGCACTGTTATAAATTATATTATTGTATATTATTGTCACCACTCTCCTTCAGTTCACGTTCGCCTGTATCGGCGTGCAGCTCTTCAAGGTAATGTGAATATCTTATATTCACAAAGCCTGCACAACACTGCAGGTCTAATATGGCTGCTATTTGCTATTGCAGGGTCGTTTCTATCGGTGCACAGACGAGGCCAAACACACACCAGAAGAGTGCAAGTATGTGTCAGTTCATGCTGGTCATTTCAAAACATAAAAAACAGCTAAATCTGTTCTAGACTAAATGAAAATCATTGGAAGTGAAACCTTTAGTCCTATTTGTCTCATATATTTCAATGTAATACCTTAACATGCTGCTCACTAATAATTGTGTATGTTTTGTGCAGGGGCACGTTTGTAGTGTATAAGGATGGGGATATGAATCACCCCATGGTAAAGGAGAGATTTTGGGTGAACAGTGACTTCAACTTTGACAACGTGATGATGGGGATGCTAGCACTTTTCACTGTCTCGACATTTGAAGGCTGGCCCCAGTGAGTTCATAGACCATCCATTATTACCATATACACTATTAATGTAGGCACACTGATCTGAAGGGTACAATTGAACTGCATCAACTGCCAATAAACTGAATAAAAAGCTAGCATCAGAGCAGCGTTTAATGATTGCTATTTTGTTTTTGTTTTTTTTTTACAGTGATGCTAACTAGCAAAATAAGAGAGGAACGTCACATCAGCATGTCTATCAGGTGGAGAGGTTTTCTACATTAAGATTGCATAATCCTAATTTTGCAATTATGCCTATTTCATTGTTCGCCCGAAGACTGCTGGGATAGGCTCCAGCACCCCCCCGCAACCCTGACGGAGAAGCGGCTTAGAAAATGGATGGATGGATGGATGCCTATTTCATTGTTCTTGCTTATAAACAGCTTTATTTGTGTTTTTTCTGGCTTGTAAAGAAAGTTGTGCTATTGTAATGCACATATATGTCCTGGCCTCTTGCCCCATCATCTAAGAAACTTCACTTGAGCTACTACTGTAATGAGACTGACCCTGAGGGTGTATTGAAATGGAGAGATAGTCTGCTGTAGTGTTTTTTTTTGTTTGTTTTTTACCTTAGAGGTCAGAACCCACATGCACAGCTAGAATAAAAGCTGTCAGAATCTCAGCATCATTGTTTTGAGGTCTGTGTGGAAATATACAGTGTCAGCATCAATAAAAACTTGATATAATCTTGAGTGACATAGCTAATATTTCGATCGCTGCTTGTCCGCTGTGTCATCCAGCATCCAGTGCCAGTCAGCAGATCTAGCGTTTCACATATTTTGATATAACACAGAGACATGCCTGGACTCTTACTCTCGTTTATCTAAGTTATATGTCAGTCAGGTTTAAACTTGCTCTTTAACTCAGTCCAGCTTCCCAAAAGTGACCTTTTTCTTTCTTCCTCTGGTCCTATATTGTGTCTGCTACATGTGTAATCAAAGGTTTGACTGACGTCACCTAGCCTCTGATAGTTGAGAATGTTCTGGAATAGTGAGCATGGTGGATATAAAACCTCCTCAGTGCATTCGACAAGAACATACATATAGATAGCTTCTAGTTGTCTACCTCTAAGAAACCTTTCCTGTCCAATTGTTGTGTGAAGTTCTGCTCTGTTCCTCTTTGGACGAGGACGCAAACATCCTTAAACCTCAAGAGGTGAACAGAGCTCAAGCTGTAGTGAAAGTGTATGTGTCGGTGTGCAGCTGTCAGAGAATGCAGTAGGTGAGCAGTGATGTGGTTACTGAGGCATTTCTCTCCTCCAAATGAGACTCCTTCACTGCACACATCCTTGAAGACAAGTGATTTTTTTGTGAGTGCAATTCTCTCTTTTTTTTGGGTTTTCTTGCAATCTTGCCTGAGTAGGAGAAATGCCTCTTGATAGATGGTGACTCAGAGCCTCACAATGCTCATTATGACAGCACAGTAGTGTGATATGGCTTTGCTTTTTTATATCTCACATATATATAAATATGAGAATGTCCTTCGCTTTGTGGAGCCCTTATAATGTAAGATAGAATATTTTTTAAAGGTGTTTAAAACTAAATGTGCACTGTACATGACAAGATCTCCATAAAAACTTTATGTTCTATAAAAAGTAGTGAGTGTCATACAATAGTTATGATATTTTGTGTGTGTGTGTGTGTATATATATAGTGTGTATTAACAGGAGAGAAGATATAGTGATGTGGTTCAGCACAGATCAGACAGCAACAGATCAGTACTATCGCTGCGGTAAGGAGACTCGTTGTAGAGCCTTATAGCAGTGGGTAAGAAAGATCTTACACAGCACAGCTGTAACAGTCGGCCACTAAGCATGCTTCTCTGTTTTTCCAGTCTAGCATGCAGGGGGTGTGAGCATCCTTTGTTCTGCCACAACTTCCAGTCCAGCTTGACTCCTACAACAGAGCCAATAAGTTTCTTTATTTTGTATGTGTTCTTAATTTTGTTTGGTATCTAAGAATTCCAGAGTTAGAATGATTTTTTTCTCACAAAATTGTTCCCACCCATTGTACAACAAAATGTGATTGGTTCCTCTGTGAGTTCCTAATTACAGTAGTGTAATCTGTACTAAGTATCAGTAATCTGATACTTAAGGACTACAGTTCAGCTCCTGAAGTCCTAACCAATGGGAGAGCTCGCATGGGTGTGTCTATCTGGGTGTTTTTGAGAAAAAAATGGGAAATGGATCATTTTCTGTTAGGTGGTTACATTTTTTGTTTTGAACCAAAACTTAACAATTGAATAAGGAAATTTCCACCATAGTTTAAATACATCAAGCATGATGATACTATAGATATCATGAAAATAAAATGCATTTTATTCAATATTATCCCCAATTGTTGTTGTTCTCCTTAGTAATCTAAAACCAATTTGCCAGTTTCCATGTTGCCTTCTACTAATAATGTTGATTATGAAGCATATATTTCATGTGTTTAGATCTGTGTGCAGGGGCTGTGTGCACTGTGCCTTTGTGTAAGGATCTGGTAATCAAATACAAATATGAGCTAGTCTAAGTTGTGATTGATTGTCTTAAAGCTGTGTTTTATTGGATAAGGGGTGGATAATTGAGCATTCCTGGAAGTGGAAAGAGAACAGCAGTTTGAGGGATGATGGTTGGCTGTGTCAGAGTTATTTTAATGAGATGATCATTTTAGCCTCTTGGAGCAAGGCCAAGAAGAGACAGGAGCAGCAGCAATATGCCACAGTGCACTCTATGGAAATACCCATAGTGTGCTCAATCATATGGCGGTGCTATTAAACACCCATCAAACATCAAATCATCTTACTGTAGTCATAATAGCATGCTGGTGAAATTGTGCTTACCTGGAAGTCCATAAAAGAAGATATTGCATAAATGCATATACAGAACAGTTCCTTGTTCTTTTGCACAGTTATACTGTGAATCATTCTGACTTCCCTTTGAATTGTAAGTGGGAGACATTAAAGAGATTAGTTGGATCTGTTACTTCACTTTTGCCTGACGCCCTCCAGACATGAAATCCAGTCAAAAATAAACAGTAAAGTGAGGCAAATGATGATAGAATATTCTGTTGGTGGACTGCAGTGATGTGATTTTGATTTGAATAGTTGCTGATTGTTCTGTTTATTCAATAGATGATCTAATGCTCCCTTCAGTAAACAACACTAACGTCTGATTGTTTTACAGGCAGCTGGGCTTTTGTTTGGTGGTCTTCGTGGCAAGATGGGTGAGGTTGGGTTTTAGACAGTGCTGTGTATTCTCTGGCATGTGGTGAGTCGTCATGCCCAGAGGAGATGGGAGGTGCCAGATTCTCAGTTCTGCCTTTCTGAACCCTTCAGAAACAAGCTCTCAAACTGTGTGAAGTTCTGAAAGCATGTTTTCAAATTTGCTCCCAAACATAGACCATAGGGAAACTAAGGTGCAAATGAAATCACGTCAAACAGCCTCATGCATTATTTATACATATATAGTATGGCAAGCCAAACTGGAAATGTTTAATTAACTTTGTTATATGTGACTTGAACTTAGATATATATTGAATGAAAGTCGCTACTGAAGGGTTGAGGATGGCCAACAAAAACTGTGCATCAATAAATGGGCATTAACAAACTACAGGTGGAGATTAAAAGAAGGGAATTCTGATAAAGTGATCAATATATATGCACAATGATCCCTTGGGCAGAGTGATCTGACAGTGGCTGAAAGGTAGGTCACTCCTAGCCCTACTCTTTCTTCTGATGGTCACCAAACACAAACACACTCTCACTAACTCTGAGCTGGACATAAAATAACACTGTAAACACATACACACATGCTGTAACTGAAGAACAACAATATATCAATATTAAATAACGTAAACAGCCTGTTTAGCAGGTGGGGGAGGGCCAACACACACAACCCCAAAAGTCCCTCTCTGTCTGAACAAAACATTTTATGAATTAAACTATTCATCTGTTTCTCAATGTTTACTGTTTATCAAAGTTCATTCAATATATATCAATCTTTGTTCTGCTGAAATATATTGAATGACTATTGATATGTGCACACACGCACACACACACACACACACACACACACACACACATATATATATATATATATATATATATATATCATGAACTTTGATATATATTGAATGACCTTTGATGATATATATGGAATGAACATTGATATATGATTCATATGTTCATATATCAATGTTATATATATGTTCATTCAATATATATCGATATCCATTGTCTATATATATATATATATATATATATGATAAGTTCATTCATATTCAGAATAATAAATAATATATTATATATTTTATTATGACATGTTTATTATAATAAATAATAATAAATATACGTTTATTAAATATTTCCTGTTTGGCTTGCCATAATATGTATTTATTCTGTACTCTGTTCGTACGTAAGACTGTTCACACATTTTCACCCAGTCATAATTGAGTTGGAGGCTTATCTCAGCATGCCTGCTTGCAGTAACTCAAAAACTTTAAACTAATAGCACCAAAGGGATGACAGGGTTTCATTTGTAGGGGAACTGTAAATAGGTTACAGATAAGGGAGAACAGTGAACTCTGCAGTTGAATTAAGGCTCTGCAGTAAGAATAGGACACACTCTCTTGAATACATATGATAGGATGCTCTTCCTCTCCCTGTGGCCACTGTGGTTCCCTTCAGCCATTACTCATACTGAGCCAAATGATAGCTCCCAGGCACTCTGGGAATTGTGGGTAATGTTGCAGTGCCTTCTCCCTTCATGGGGGTATCATCCTCATTCGCAGAGAAGTCCATGCACAGCTTTCACGAATGATTTACAGAACTGATGTGCCGTTTCAAGCTTCTCCTAAAACTCTTGATATTTTATTCTCCTGACCACATAACCAGGTCTCAGATAAATATCCTGGTTTCATTCAGCTTCATACATTAAAACATTTTTATGGTCTGTTCCCCAAGCTGGACTCACTTTCCTACCTGTTTCATTTGAAGCCTTAAGTATAATAAACCTTAAGATTAATAACTAAATAATAAGCCTTTTTTGCAAAGTCTCACCCAAGTTCCTTATCAAGAGAAGTTTACATTCTTTATAATTTAGTGCCAAAAATCTGCAGCAAAATAATGTCTATAAAAGGCTTGTAACATTTGTTATATTAATATTAATTAATTAATATTAATTAATTATAATCAATATTTTAAATATTACATAATAAATAATATACTGTAATCATTTATTCATTGTGACTTCTTGATAAGTTGTGCCATCCAGGTGACGTCTTTTTCAGCAAGACAGTCTCAAATCACATTCTACACATATTACAAGAGTCTCAACTTTTTTGGAACGTGTTGTTGGTATCAAATTCAGATTGGGCATATATTTTTTTCTAAAAACAATACATTTCTCAGTTTTAAAATTTGATGTCTTGTTTTTGTAGTATTTCCCTCTAAAAATATGGTTTACATGATTTGCATATCGCTGCATTCTATTTTTATTTACATTCTGCACAGCGTCCCAATTGCTTTGGAAATGAGGTTTTATATTATATATATCCTATATTCTGTAATTATATATATTCTCAAAATATGTCCACAATAAGCTTTGGTCTGGTTATCTGGGCTTCGAATGAGAGGTGAGTCTTGATTTGGCCAGTAATCAATTTGCAGGCAAAATACTTTTAAAAAGTAGTGATGGCTGAATACTGAATTTTTCGCTTTAGTGAATGTTTCAATGAAAAAATGCTCATTTATCGTCTAAATAAAATTGAAAAATGTTCAACATTTTTTTTCCCTCTCACTGCCTGCTTCAGCGCACTGCTCCCCCCACAATCCCCCTAAGTCTAGTACAACGATGATGCTAAATTTATCACTATAGATTTTATCTAAATTTATCACTATATTATAGATTATCGGCTTCATCATCCTTCAAACAAGCTAAGTAAAGCTACTACTCGGGCTTTAGCAGGAACTTCAGTCTTTGTAAAGAGGCTGTTAACTGTTGTCCTCTTTAGAATTTGTCTAACGAGAACATTAGTCAAACTGTAAAGTAATACTGATTATAAAGTAGTTTAAAGAAGCATTGATTGTGTTTCTTTTGAAGATCTTTTTTTTATTTATTAAGTAGGTAAGTGTTCTAAAAGTATTCTCCTCAAAATGTAACTGTGCTCTAAGTACTACCTTTACAAAATGTAGCTTGAATCAAATACGGATACTTAATGTCTGTATTCTGAGTATGTATTCCCTATACTTGTGTTCTGTTACATCCCAGCCTTATCCCTTTGTTTGTTTTTGCTGCTGTCCATAACAAAAAGCACTGCTTATTGAATGGGGGAAAAAGCCAAATTTGATGTGTTTAATCTACACAAAGAATGTGAGTAATCACGATATACTGTTTGAATCATTTGAATCCACCCAACTTAAAATGTGCCTGAAACAGAAATTTGGCTTTCAGAATGAAGCTTCTCACCAACAAACCCCCTCAAACCACCGCTCACTCCAAAAGGGTTTGTTAGTGTAAAATTGGCTGCTCTTCAGGTAAAGGCAGCCTTAAGTCTGTGCAGTGATGGTGAGGAGGAGATAACGTAGGGGGAACAGCATGTCCAGAATGTCAGCCTGACATGTTGTGTCCCTTTCCCTTGGCAGATCTATAAATGCTATTGATGAGCCCTTTCGTGGAGACTTTCTATGACTATGACAAGCAGATGTCTATCCTGATGACTTATGCATCGCCCTGGCTCCCAACAGCACCTCCACCCACACACCTAATTAATTTTTCACCTGCAAGAAGCCAGAGCTCTCACCTCCCAGGCTGGAGACAGAAATAGCCATCTAATTTGTTCCTGCTTTCCTCTCCACTGCGCCCTCTGTGAGAAGTTTTGTGGTGGTCCATGAGTCAAATGATGGATGAGCTTGGCAGAGTTAAATTAACAGAAAAAAATTCATGAAGGAGGAAAGAGCATTTTTACCTCTATCTCCAGGAGAAACCCGACATGATCTATGGGATGGAAATATCTTCACTTGTGATCTGCATCCTGTTCTGACAGTTCACACTGCAAGATGCTTTCCAAAATAATCATGCCAATGAGTGTTATTTCTGAACAGTTGATCCTGCAGATCTTGACTCAGCCACTGGCACTGTGTCTGGTAAGGACATGGATTGTAATAAGGGCTTTATGTATTTGTATCTGTGAGTATCTTTAAATATTTTCACATTTCCTGGACTGCTTTGCTGTTGTTCACACCTCTGATTTTTTTATGCTGTAGCACTTTATTTGGGACCAAAAAGATCCCATGTCTAACAGACTTCAGCTCCTACGATGATGAGTTGCTGGATGTAAGAAGAAGACAAATCAAATCAAATCAATTTTATTTATATAACGCTTTTCACAATAGGTGTTGTCACAAAGCAGCTTCACAGAATTCCAGTAAAGACAAAGATTAAACACAAAAGCAAGCCAGGGGTTACAGTGGAAAGGAAAAACTCCCTCAGAGCTGAGGAAGCAACCTTGGAAGGAACCAAGACCTATCCTCCTCTGGTCAAATGACCAGACATCACCATAGGTCTGCTGTTATGCTCATGTGTACTGATATAGTCATAACTGCACTGTTAAAATTGAGGTCAGTTTAACTTGTATTGTAAAATAACTGATTATTCACCTTTTTTCAGCTAACTCAACTTAAGGACACTAGAGTTCCCCCAACTGAAACGTCTTAGTTTAGTTCTAGTTTGGTAATATATATGTATATATTTCCCCACTAGCTGTGACTTCTTCCATCACACAGTCCCAGACATTTTCTCTTCTTGGGAACTTACGGATGGCTATGACATTGCTGGGGTTTAAACTTAGAATCTCTTGTTAGTCCAATGCACCACTTAAGAGCACCTGAATTTAAGCAGATAAATATCTATTGATGATGTTATGCTCTGACAGAAACACAGACGCTAACGCTACTCTGCTCTAATGAGGCACAGGCGACATTAATCAAAAGTCTGGAGATTCTGAGTGCAGATAGGTGAGCGAGCCTGAGTCACAGGATCTCCCAGGGTATTCTGGGAGTTGGAGTTCACTTGACGAGCTGAATGCAAATAATAATGCCTGATGGGATTGTGTGATGGAAGAAGTCCCAACTGGGCAAATTAAGTTAACCCCTTAAAAGGCCAGTTCCAACCATAAGCTTTGGTATGTAATAAAGCTGATATTTCAATGGGTTAAACAATTCTATTGTTTTAAATAACTAGAATAGGGAGTTTGGAGAATGTGTAAGAAGTTTGAGTTGGGTGAACTTTAGTGCCCTCAAATTGAGTTGACACAAAAACTTTTATTTTTTATTTCTACTTGAGTCATTATTTTCATGAATGAAAGAAAGAGCAACTTGTAAACTCAGGTACAGTAAGTGGCTCCACAGAAGCTGTTCTTGCAGTGTGGAGTCTCATCAAGATGCCACTAATATGGCTAGCTTGGCTGAACTTGGAACGGTCTAACAAGGGAGCCACCTCCTGTCTGCCACAGGCTATCCTATTTGAGTGCAGTCCTCCTGTCAGCTTACATTAAAATCCCAATTCATCAGGGAGCCCACTTTTCTCATGGCCCCAAGACTGGCTACATTGTTGGCCTGTGGAAGGCAGCCTAAAAGTAATCTGCACCTACTCATCCTACAGCTCAGGGATGCACAACACAAGTTCATGACTCATTCTTAAGCTCCTTGTAGTGCGTTTCTAACAAAGAAACGTACATATATTGTGTATATTGAATCATCTGGCTCCTCTTAGGACACTCACTGTAACTTTTTCACATCCTGCTCCTTGGTACCACCAGAACTGCGCCAACTGAAAGCTGCTGGTCGTCAGCTTGAGCGCCGTTGGAAGAGAACTGGTTCCGTGCCTTCACTTACAGAGACCATGTTTTTAGCTATAAAGAGAAATTGAAGAAAGCTAAAACACTCTATCATTCAAAAATCATCCAAGGCGCACATGGTAGTTCTAGAGTTCTCTCTTCTACTGTCAATAAGTTACTGTGTCCTGTGAAATGTTTCCCTTTGGCCCCATCACCAGAACTCTGCTCTCGGTTTATGGCATTTTAATCAAAAAATTGATTTAACATACTCTCAAATTCAGCCTGTTCTAGCTTCATTGAATTTCCAGCCTCTGTCTTTTTGATTTAACAGTAGTTGTTTTTCCACTTTTAATACTGTGCATGAAGGTTTTGTCTTACAGCTTATTAAGTCCTCTAGAGCTACCACTTGCCAACTAGACCCCATGCCAACACACTGGGCGAAAGCTTGTCATCCTTCAATTTGTCCTCTCATTACTCAGGTCATCAATGCATCACTCAGTTCAGGTTTTGTCCCAGCTTGTTTGAAATTGGCTGCCATTATGCCGGTTCTCAAGAACTTAGCAAATTACAGGCCAATCTCTAATCTCCCATTTCTCACCAAAATACTTGAATGGACGGTAGCAGTTAATAGACCATATTGAGTCCAATGACCTGTTTGAAGTGTTCCAGTCTGGTTTTAGAAAGAATCACAGCACTGAAACTACACTTGTTAGTGTGGTGAATGATCTCCTACTAGGAACTGATAAGGGTTTGTTGAACTTGCTTGTTCTATTGGACCTTACTGCCGCTTTTGATATGGTATGCCGTAGCCTACAATTACATCGGCTTCAAAATTTGATTAGCATATCTGGTACTGCACTTGCCTGGTTTCAGTCATATCCAGCAGACAGGCAGCAGTTTGTCTCTATTGGAGGTAACAGATCTGACTCGTGCTCCCTGTCATGTGGTGTCCCTCAGGGGTCAGTTCTTGCCCCTTTGCTCTTTATACTGTACATGTTCCTCCTTGGCAGCATCATCAGGCGACATGGATTGCAGTTTCATTGTTTTGCGGACACTGTGCAGATCTATATATATACTAAACCATCTAGCAGTTTACTGCCCTCGGTGTTGATTAATTGTTTAGCTGATGTTAAGACATGAATGACTGAGAACTTCCTGAGTCTTAATAATAATAAGTTGGAGGCCATATTAATTGCCCCTCCAGCTACAGTTAAAAAGATAAGCAACACTGTCGTCTCTATTCCTGGTTATATTGTCTCTTCTTCAACCCAGATCAGAAACTTGGGAGTGATCTTTGACTCCACTCTGTCTTTTGAGCCCCATGTTAAGAACACTTGTAAGGCAGCCTTTTTCCATCTGAAGAGCTTTGCTAGGATCTGCCCTTTTCTCTCCTTTGCTGCTGAGACTGTTATCCATGAGTTAAGTAAGAGACTACTGAGACTAAGTTATCCATGCTTTCGTAACATCTAGAATTGACTACTGCAGTGCTGTGCTACATGGACTCCCTGCTCAGGTTCTGAACAGGCTGCAGTATGTTCAGAATTCAGCTGCTAGGGTTTTAACCCACACTAGATCCTGGGAGCACATCAGTCCAACTCCGAAACAACTTCACTGGCTCCCAGTACAGCATCGTGCTCAATACAAATTGCTTGTGCTGGTTTTTAAATCTTTGAGTGGCCTTGCCCCCTCCTACCTTGGTAGTCTGTGTCAGTTATACTCTCCAGCTCGCTCCCTTCGCTCCTCTGATTCACATTTGCTCAAAGTTCCTCCTTCTAAGCTGTGCACTGTTGGCGAGAGGGCACTCAGTGTTGCTGGCCCCAAGCTGTGTAACAGTCTCCCCTATGAGTTGCGTGCTTGTTCGACCCTGGGTATGTTCAAAGCTAGTCTTAAAACCTACCTTTTCCAGATGGCTTCTGGGTGAACCAGTACTGTGATTTATTTGTGAACTATGTGTATTGCTTTTATATATCGCTGCTGTCAGAAGAAAACCTCGTATCTCCATTTTTGTCATTTTTCAGTTTTTGACATAATTTCAAATGACCTGTTGCCCTTTACATTGTGTATAAATTTCATGATGAATGGAGCAAAAGAAACAGCCCAAAATGACTTGGAAAGATGTCTGGTTCCTTTGACTTGCATTAAAACTACAGCATGTTTTTTCTTTCTCCTGTAAAGTTCTGAATTTGGAGATACAGGGTTTTCTTCTGACAACAGCGATATATTTTTTATCTATTTTAAATTCTTTTTAATTTAATTTCTTTGTAAATGAATTTTTTCTGTGATTCTGTGTCATTGTACAGTGTCCTTGGGTGTCTTGAAAGGCGCTTATCAAATAAATTGTTATTATTATTATTATTATTATTATTATTATTATTACATACAACAACACAATGATCTATTTTTAGACCTTAGACTGGCTTCAAAATGGTGCAAAGTAAGACTGAGAACAAGCAAGGAAGAGATGCAGAGAAGACAGAGGGAAAGGGAGAGACAGAGTATAATAATGGTGACATGGTTCCAATAAGCAGGCAGTATAGAAATTCCCAAGGCAATTTCTGCCCTGTTCCTGTTAGCCTGGGAATGGAACTGTAGGGTTTAATGCTTTGAGAGCAACAGGGAAGCCATATTGCTGAAGCAGCAAAGACTCATCACAGACCTGTTCATTGTTCTCAGATCTCAAAGCTCTGGCTGATATATTGCACAGTGTGCAATGACTTCCCCTCAGGTTCTCGGCTGCCTGCAGCGGTCAAGACAACAGCGAAATGCAACAGAGCACAGCCTGGAATGTTTTCTCCTTTGAATTATGTGTAAATACTAAGACTTCAGAAGATTAGCTATGTTAGGGGAAATGCTGAGTTTTTTCTATGTTTATTGGGTTTTCGCTTGCTTGTTTGTTTATTTAGAGAGGATCTGAATGCAGCATGTGTTACAATGGAATACACCTTTAAATCAGAGGTGAGTGAACAGTTCATGCTGCTTTCTTTTAATGACCATCTTATTAGACTGATTTTCTTGTTGGTGCACTGTGTATGTGCACAGCTTGCCATAATCCTTTTGCATGCACTGTTCGTGCACTGGCCATTTATCAGTGGTCAGTTTCTGACCACTGGTCAATTTTTGTGGGTTGATATTTTTGATTGCTGGTCCATCCTCGATTTGCACTGACACTCAGATGTTAAAGGAAAAAATCAATAATGTTGCCGCCACTATCATGACAGTAACACTGTTATAAGGAACATGATTCACCGACCAAATAATATCTGGTCATCGCTGGTCCCGTAGTGGTCACTTCCATTGTTGGACAGGGTGAGGAGGGGCATAAATTGTGGCACAATAGGTGGCTGCAGTCAGTAACTGTATCTAATAAATTCAGTATATGACTCAGTATATCGCTTTTGTTGGAAGAAAACCTCATATCTCCAAAAAAGTGACTTTTCAGGAGAAGGAAAAAACACACTCTACTTTTACTGTAAGTCAAGGGAACCAGACATCTTTCCAAGTCATTTTGGGTTGTTTCTTTTGGTCCATTCACCATGAAATTTACACAGTATTTAAAGGACAACGGGCATTTTCAGATTACTTCAAAAACTGAAAAACAACAAAAATGAAGATATGAGGTTTTCTTCCAACAGCAGCGATATGTACAGTGTTTTATTCCTGCTATGAGGTCATTTTTACACTGGCAAAGAGACCATTCTGCCATGAGCAATGAAGCGTAGCCCTGTTTTCTTCACTCACTTTCCACCTGTGTAAATGTGATGTGAAATTAAATGTTATTTGGTTGAAAACCACCTGTTACACTCGGCTAGTCAAGTCAATGTTGTATATTCAGTGATATCCTGTGATTTGGTTATAAAATATGAAAATATTTTACAGAATTTCTCAGCTAGTCAAGTTTACATTTCATAAAGAATTATAAATGTCAAGCTCTGAAATGTCACCAACAAATGACATGACAAAACTTTTTTTACAATTACTTTGTTTTTAGTTGGATTGCTTCCTTGCAATTCATTTATATTTACATTTAAGGACATACTGTAAAGCCACAGCACACTTGGCGATGATATGAAACAATAGGCCTACTTAAAATACAAATAGGATGTTAGTGGAGACACTGTTTAACATCTGGAGAGATTTTTACACATAATTTGCCCTTAGCAATACATTAATTATTACATTGTAAGTATGTAACAGTAGTAAAAATGTGGTTTCTGGAAATTCTCCTACTTTTAAATGTTTTAATCATATTTATTCATTATACTTAGAATTAATCTCAATTTAATAATGAAAATTCTTGAAGTGGTTTAATTAAATAAAGATACTATAAAAAGCAGCACATCTTTTTTTACACAACATACATCTATTCATTTATTTATTCATATATTTACATGTATTTTATTTGTATCTCTCTTGTGGCTAGGTCTAAAACAGATTCAGAGATTTTTTTTAATTATAGCATTATTAATTTATTTAATTTATAGTTATAATCATTTCTCAAAGCTGTAATTTTACCTCTTAATTTCGGTTCTCTCTTTTTATGGCCACTAGGCGGCGCTACAGACTAATAAAACGTAGCCACCTTACAGCCCTCGCTGGTCATAAAGTGACAGCAATGATGTTCTGACCAGTGAACATACACACGGTTAAAACTGGACATTCCCGCTTAGTGGTGGCCCAGTAAGTTACTTAGAGAGCTATTGGCCATTCAGGGCATCCTGCAGTTTGTTCACATTAAAACGACAGCCATTAAAAATGGAGCCATCGTGCAACGCTTAACTAATTAATTGCAATAATTTAAAATATCAAAAGCCCTGCATTTCAGCGGGGGGCGTCTATTCTGGGGTTCCCTCCCCTCCCCCATCCCTCGCGCGCGCGCACTCTCTCTCCCTGCAGTGATGAGCCGCGTCTGGAATGTGTGGAGCTGCGACGTCACGTCGTCCTGCATGTTAAACTCGGGGAATTTGGCCACTTTTTCACGAGTTCACTTAGTAGTTGGGTAAGTCTTCGTTTTTTGGTTCTTTCGACGTTTTCCAGTTACAAACTCAAATCAATTCTGCATCGCAGTTCTGTCCTAAATCAGTCTTTGTTCTTCGCAAAGATTAAGGCGAAAATGTTTGGCTAGCTTTCCCAACACCGTTACTTCTCCAGTTAACCCAGCTAGTTAGCTTTAGGATAACTAACGGTGTAACGGGAGCCGGTGTGGTGTGTGGTGTGAATACAGCCGTGAAGCTCAGCGGCTTTTACTTCTCAGTTTGCTTCTCAGGTCTTAAAACCCTTCCCAAACTCCTTGCTGCCCGAAGTGCTCAGCTCCGCCTTTGTTCAGCGGGGGAACTTGCCCCAACTTGAGATGTTTTGAAGGCGAAGTAACTTGAGAAGGAGTCGGTCAGTTAAGCTAGCCGGCCAGCTGGGGAACGAATGGCTGAACGGGGAAATGTTTGCAGGACACCGGCTGGTCTAGAACCAGTTCTGAGCTAGGTTACATAAAATGTATGTATTTTCGACGCCCTTGCTTTTAAAATAAGTCACAAACTGTGAGAAAAAGAGTGATAACCTACACAACTTTTACTTCAGAAGTGTCGCTAATCAGGAGCTAACTTTAGCTAATACGCGTATATACAGTAACGTTAATGGGATCAAGAGAAGAAATTAGCACTGGAAGTTTTTCCAAACAGTTGCGCTTAATTTAAAGCCAGGCTTGTGTGATGTTGAGCTTAGTGTTGAAGATCGACCCTCTGCAAAGGTTTTAGCCTTCCTGACGTGAAGTTCTGAGCACCGAAAGTTTTGACCCAAGGGCGTGCCCAGCCAGATGCGCGTGAAGATGTACCTGATGTACCTGAAGATGTAGGTGAACCCACCTGCAGTGATTTGAGCTTTCTCGTTTGTTCTTTCAGCTAGCGTTAGCGAACGGCTAACAAAGTGGGACACGCGGTACTGTTTCCATGGAGACTGCCAGGACGCCCTGATTCGGTGTTTCCACACGCAGGGAGGAGGAACCGCTGTTGAGTGTCCTTCCTATTTATTTCTGAAGCCTCGTGAAAAAACGCAAGATGGTAAGGAGAGAACACCGACACCGAACCAGCGGCGTAAGGTGGATTCCTGTCGATGGCTGACTTTTATACTGATCATCGCTTTCCCTGCTTCTCTGTGTCTGTGGTGATTCCTGCTGTCTCTTCCTGATCTTCTCAGCCTTTTGCCGTGAATGCTTGTTCGATCTGCTATAGCTATAGTTACTATGCTGCAACATCTGTGTTTGACCTTGACGGTTAAATTTGTCAGATAATTAACATTTAATTGAATTTAGATTAGATTTAGTCTATTTGCTAACCATTTCTGTTCCTTCGCAGCCATTTTACAACAACGTCTACTACCCTTTTCCATCAGAGCCCCTAGGGGCTCATTCCTCAGCAGGGATCCCATCCCTGCTCAACTCCCCCCAGAGCCAGCTGTCCTCAGGCAGCCAGAGCAGACCTACTGGCTCAGCCATGTCCAGAGTTCTCAGCTGTGGAGCTGCTGCTGTCGCTGCGCCCTTCAAGTTTCGTGCCCGTCGCGAGAGTGTGGACTGGCGTCGTATCAATGCGATCGATGTGGAACGGGTTGCCTGCGAGCTGGACTTCCAGACTCTGCAAGACCACATCACCGCAGTGACGTTTTGCAATGTGGAAGGTGAGCGGTGCCCCCGCTGCCAGAGCCAAGTGGATCCAGCCCTACTCAAGCTCTTCAGACTGGCCCAGCTCACTGTGGAATACCTACTGCACTCCCAGGACTGCCTGACCGTCAGTCTGCAGGCTGCCGAGGAGCGTCTCCAGGCTGAAGCCCAGGAGAGGGAGCAGCTCAAAGCGCAGCTGCAGAAGCAGATTCAGGATGCCAAGTCCTTAAAGGAAGAGCTGAAGCAGAGGAAGAAGATTATTGCTTCTCAGCAAGCCATGATCACCGCAGGCATAGCTAATTACCATAAGGTTGGTGTGAACCATGCTGAGATGTGAGCATGCCTTATTATCATTCTCATTGGTGGTGTGATGTTGCCCCTCCCCCATTTGAAGCTTTTGCCTCACTACTTATTGTTCCCATCTAGCGAAGGTGGAGAGGGCTAGAGAATTTGTTACTTCTGTGGTGTGGAGGAACAATGTCTCATGAACTGTGTAAGAATATGCAGATTCTACATTACTGGTGCCATCTGGGCTGTTTGAATTTGTTCAGCTAATCGTCCCTTTTTTTGAGGCACTGTTCAGGATTTGGAGCTGAAAGCAGATGGTGGGAGCTGGTGACAATGACTTCTCTCAATCCACTTATAAAAAGCCTCAAGAGCAGTAACCAAAACAAAGGCATCCCCCCCTTCATTGTCTTACTGGTTAATGTACCATTAAATCTAAGGGTTGCCATCATCATTTCCCTTGCAGCAGTATTTGCCCTTTATACCTTTCTACATTTTGGCCTACTGCTGAAATAGACACGCTGCTTATTGCTATCACAGTTAACCATGACCAGCTGTTGCCAAGGCAACACCTAATGTTTCATATGCCTGTGGTTGCTTGGGTGCTTGAAGGCTTGGCAGCATTAAACTGTCACCACTGTATGTGGCTTTATAATTAATTGTACAGTGCTTTAATCTCAGACTTGATGGTCATTGAAATCGCTGACTCGTTTCACAGAGAGCCAGGGAGGGCAGTACACTATGTCCAAGAACAGTAGCTTACTATGCCTAGCTGTCTACAGCATTGGAGTGGTTCTTTTGGCACACTGGCTATATAAACCAGGTCGTGATTTCTGCAACACAGAGTTCGACTGAATAGCATTACCACTTGATTACACCTGCCGAATAAATAGGTAGAAATGGATCTCTGGCTGCAGAGATTCTTCAAAGGGGTAATTGAATTTTATGGCTGAATCGGGAATTTATGGTAGACCAGCAATGCAATTATGTCACACAAGCAGTGCCTTATGGAGGCAGTTTGGCAGGCACTGCACATTTTCTCTGCTTTTCTAGCATTGTGCACAAATACACACACTCAAGCGCACAGATACGGAACATGTGACTCTGGTTCAGTTTGAATTACAAAAATGGGCAGATGTGTGTGTCATTGCTAAATGTGGTGTGTGAAGGGCAGAGGCTGGTTTACTTCTCTCCTGTCAGTCTCTTTGTGAACTGAAGCTTGCTTAGGTTGAGTGGCAAGATGAGGATAGCACCACTGCACATTTCCATGGCAACAGCCCTCAGAGGCTCCTCACTCAATACTTCACTGTTGTGCGTGTGGTCTGCAAGTGACGGCTTTACAGCAGCGTGCTGTGACCCACTCATCTCTCAGGCTTGACTTGATGTGACTTTTTTCATAGTGGGAGTCATTGTTTTTTTCTGCTTTGCTCATATTCCCTTAATTTCTTCCTTGTTCCTTACCCCAATTATAATACTGTGCAAAGGTCTGTGGTAAATTGTTTGTCTCAGAAGAAAATAACATTACTATTATATACAGTAGAACAAATGTTAGCGCATTAAAAAAGTAAGACAAGTTTCTTTTTAAAAAAAAAAAGTGGTAGACGTTTAAGTGAAAATAAGTTTGCAAATCCTGTTATAGACTTAAATATGGCGTAATGTGCAGGAGTAGGTTCTCTGTAGAGGATGTCTACTTTCAATTAGAAAACAACAGAAGATGTAATTAGACCAGGACACATAGAAGAACATGTGTTTAGTTCTAGATTGCTTCTCATTGTAGTTTCCATTTGGCTGATCAGTCCTTCGTTACATTAAATCAGGAGTGTTGTTTGTGGATTTGATGTCATGAAGGATTGATTAGCGAAAGTAAGTTTTAGATGGTAACTACAATTAATATAGGACTTTCATGTTGGGAGGTTTGGAAATGGTTAAACGAACAATGATATACGTGAAAACGTTGCTTAAGGTATTACTGTTATTTGTAAACAATGTTATGTTGTATATTATATTATCTTTAATATATTTTAGTTACCACTTACTTTAAGTATTAGCTTTTAAACATATACTTTTATGTAAGTACTTGTTATTTACACAGTGAATATGTATATATTTTATGAGTCTTAAGCAATGTGCACCTGTCACTGATTTACCCATCTCATTTTGCTCATCTTACAGTGTCAACATTGTGAAAAAGCCTTCATGAATGCCTCTTTCCTGCAAAGTCACATGCAACGCAGACATCCTATGGACTATGACATCAGTGAGTCCCACTGCCAGTTCTCACGTTGAACGTCACTTGTGTATTGACTCTATTTGTGTTTATTCATATCCTTTCAACACTGACAGAACTGATGACTGATAATCAGAAGAAAGTTCATACGGTGAAGTTACAGGAAGAGATCAACAAGCTGCAGGAGCAACTAACCCTGGCCAGACTGCAAATGGAGACGCAGCAGAAAGACTACTCTGCCAAGCAGGTCAGACGAAAGGACACTGTGTTTTTTCCAAATATGCAGGAGGAATGGTGTTGTATCTTATGTTTATGGTTATTGTAAACTTTATTCATAGTTCCGTGTCATAGTTTTCACTTTCATACATGTCTCAAATAATTGGGCTATTTAATATCTTTTTCTTCACGATGATATTTTATTACTCTGCAATTCAGGAGAAAGATCTTAATCAGAAACAGGAGGAGTTTATGAAACAGTTGGATATGTGGAAGGAGGACGAGCGAGTGCGCATGAACAGCAAAATAGATGAAGTCAAGCAGGCCTGTCAAAGAGAAATGGACTCTCTGCACCAGAGGAACAGAAATCTAGAGAAAGTGAGTCCTCATATTTATGACTGAAAAAACTGAGAAAATCTACAGATGCACAATGATATCCAAATAAGTATTGGTGGATAATTGCTTTGGCGTCGGATAGATGTTTAGGTTTCACTGAAAATTGAAAGTGATGTTTGATAAGGTACACTGTACAAATAATCAGTATAAAACTGTAAAAGGTCTGGCAGTAGGGGTGCCATACCTGTTAATTAACTTTAGAAGTATTTTATCTTAGTGATGGTAACAGTCTGTTAATATTAGTTATTTGATTTCTTAGAAAAACTAATGCAATTCTGCCTTTTGCCAGTTAAACTAGTTACTCTGACATAGAGTATGTTACCCTAATGATTACAGTAATGCCCATAAAAAAAAGTGTCCATGAAATAAAGGTGATCATTTGTTTTTGTGAATTTACATTCTGTTTTTTGAATTCACAACAGCGGTGTTAAAATGCAGTATATATGCATTTAAAATTCAATATGCATTTAACCTTGTTATGGGTTAAATGGGTATTGACCATTACATTATACAGTACTTTGATAGTGTACTCAGTTTCCTGCATTCCTTACAACTTAGGAGTTAATTTAAAAGAAAGTAAAAGATAAAAATAAATGAAAGTTGCATTTCTCTGTATTGCTAATCCAGATAGATTCTCAATTCCCAAAGTGGTCCCAATTTCTACATTTAATAAATGTTTTCGTACAAGTATGGCCACATAAGTACGTGACAAAATTGCATCGTTGCGCTTCCCAAGTTTGTGAAATGTCTGCTAGAATGTGGCTTGTTTAAAATGTTGTAGTGGTACAGGATCTCGCAAAAGTGTGTAATAAAAGTGTACTCTATTGCATTTGTTCCTCAGGAGGTACTGAAGTTGCAGCAGAGCAGTAAGATGCAGGACAGCACACAGACTATACAGGCACAGACAAGTTCACTACAAAACACTGAGAACAAGCACTTGCAGGAGGTCATCCAGCTCCAACAGAAACTCCACAAACAGGTCAGCCTCCTCAAGTGGAAGCACATGTATTTATGAACTCATTATCATCGTACTGAGGTTTTTCTTTTTATTAGGAAGTGAAGTGGGCAGCGAAAATGCAAAAAATGAAAGAAGAATATGAGAGCGAGAAGAGTCAGGTAGGTATATGTTATTTACATATGCTATTCAGTCAGCCCAGCTTTGATTGGTCCCGTTCCTCTAATGACTGTTGCCTTGACCTCCATGTGCACTTTGTTTGCTTTCGGTTCAGCTACAGGCCACACTGGCCGATGGGCAGGAGATGGCACAAAGGCAGAGGCAGAAGCTAGAGCTCATGCTGCAGGAGCAGCAGAAGATCATCACCTCCAAGGACAAGCAGGTCAGTGCTGCAGAGAAGCAGAGGAAGTCCGACACTTGTTCAGGATTTCCTGTATTTGCAGAGCCGCAGCTATGCAGTCATGGGAGAGGGAGGGAGGAAAGATATAATCGGCAAATAGGTCTCAATAGATTAATTTGGGGGCGTGTCATGAAAACAATGGAAGATGTAGTTGCTTTGCCACATTAAATTAAAAGCAGAAGTTTCTATCACAGTACAATGCACATCCTGCTGTTTCCGTTATGTGAACAGTCTCTAAATAGTTGTATTGTCTTCAATATGTATGTGTGAAGCTGTATATAAGACAGCCACCCAACTCCGTTCATGAAATATATGGTAGAGCCTGTTGGTTTCATTGTTTAATTGAGTTTAATCGATTAGCGGTTAACACTTGGCCCACAATTCAATTCATGATGCTGGATTCACAATTTCATATTCTCACGGTCAACAAAATTCAAATGGAAGAAAATGATGTCTTTGCTAACAAACATTCTGGTGTGGTTAATTGGTGCTGACTATTTGCAAACATACTGGTCAAACAATGCAATTGCATTCAGAGCCAAAATGTCCATTATTACACAATTTATTATCATATATCAGTGATGCTTGTTGTCACATTTTTCACATTGTCACTATGCATTGTTTGACCCCAGTAATCAATAGATGAGTTTTATAATAACAATATTAATTTTACTTAATTGCATTCGCAGATCTAAAATTTTATGTTGCAGCATAAACGGGCAATCAGCGCGGTACACAGGTTCTACACCATTTAAAAGGTTTTAAAACTAGTAAGAGTTTATAAACCTATTCTAAAAGTTACAGGTAGCCAGTATTGTTCTTTTTAAAATAGGAGTTATATATGCTCTCTGTCTTGTTTTCTTTAAGATCCATGTTACTGTATTTTGTACAAGTTGTAAAGAATGTATTTTTTTTTTCTTTTTTGGGAAGCCCAGTAATAAGAGTATTACAGTAGTCAGTTTTGCTTGTAACAAAGTCATATACACGTTCTTCCACATCACTCTGGGGTGGATGGGATTAAAAAAACACCAGAGGCTGAAAAAACAGCACGTTTTGCAGGTAAGATATGACGTGATGCAAAACGGCCTCATATCTCCCTGATCGTTTTTTGCTGGGATTTAGAACCAAGAATTAGTACCGTGGTGTAGTCCTGATCAAGCTGTAAACAATTTTGTGACATCCTTTTTTATGGAGCTCAGAAGCTCAATCATGAACTTAAGAGGGATACGTCCTGCTTACTTTCCCCCTGTTTATTGACTGCCTTGTCCACTGCAGGTGCTCGCAATGCATTAACGCCGAATAGAAGACGTGAAATGTAATATATTACTGCTCAGATTGTTTTTCAACAGGGTTGGATTGTGTTTGCTTTACAGATGAAACAGGTCAACTCAAATCCACCTACCCTAGTACTCCAGCAAGAAGGTATTGATTCAGCTGTATATCTACAATCTAATTATAACTGCATTCTTGTGTTTTAAATGTTCAAAGAGCATTTTTCTCTCACTTTGTTTTAGTGGTTGTGCCATCAGCTCCGGAGCTTAAACCCAAAGTGGTAGTCAGTGGTATGTTACCCCCAACAAGCCCCTAGATGTTGTTTTTCCTTTTTTCTGTCTGCCATAGTCCTCATCAAAAACCTCCAGAGAGTGAAATAACATTGTCTGCCCTCCCAGTATAATCTTCAGAGATCTGTCAATGTTCATATCCATTAACACACACTGATGACAACTTTCTGACTGTTGATCAGTCATGTGAATGTGTTCACTGATTATAGTCTAAATCTGGTGTTCTCAGCCGTAGACGTGGAGTTCCACATGCCCTGCACAGTTTTGTGATTTCCCTGCTCCCGACAAACCTGATTTAATTCCTCAGCCAATTATCAAGCCCTTTCTGAGCTGACGTGGGTTTGTTAAAGCAGGAAAACACATAAACGGATTTTATTTCCAAGTAGGAAAATGGAACATGGGAAATAGCTCCAATTTCTGATTTGAAGTATAAAACGAAAATGGACAGCATGCTGGCTGGTATGCGATTTTTCTTGGCATCAACAAGGAATATAAAAAATATGTTTGTGCTGAATTAAAAATGAAAAAACAGGAAACTTGTTTCGTCTATAAGGCTTGTAAGAGAAGATGCAGCAACTGAGCCTGATTTTTCTGAAAATGGATAACAAACACATACATGTTCTAACATGAAATGCTAGGTGTGATAATGTTAATTATGGGCCTAAATAGCCTAGATTAAAAATTTTGTCTTGTTATCTGCAGCTACATACATGGTAGGATAATGCATTGATTAACTCTAGATAATTTAAACTAAATATATCTGGGTATGTCAGAGGCTTGCATTTATCCGGCACTCAGATGAGCTGTATTAAGTCCAGTGCCACTGTCTGACCATAGGCTGTAACCACAATATTTTATGCTGAAATTCATGATTTGGCAGATGTAAAATACAAAAAAAAGAAAAGCAAAAAGACAGTGTAGCATCGTATTAAATACATAAATTACATTATGCGGTAAAATCATATGAATAAATGTTCTTCTTGAGTAAATTAATACAGAAAACAGACTTGCATGTTAAAAAATACTGAAGTATTCATGAGGCATACTCAAATAATTACAAATCTCAAATCATTACAAGAAAATTGTTTTATTTTTTAATAAATGTTAACCATCGCTTCACCGAGGTGGTCTAACTCAAGGCACTTTATTTCAATAAGAAAGAATAGAAAACATATGTTTCCTTTATTCTACAGCAAATGGGTTTTGGGCTGCACAATACTAGCTTTATTGCAACTGAGTGCCGACTGGCTGGCGACCGGAGCAGCTCATTGGCTTTTTGTGCTCAATGACGTCTGTTTTAAACTCCTATATCTCAAGCCCAGAAGCATTTAGAAATACAGCTGTGTTCAGCATATGAATGCATTGTTTTATCTTAATCATTAAGTATTTACAAACTATGAATTTAGTTATTCTCCTTTCTGCAGGTTCAGTTTTTTACCTGTTAGCGCTGGAGAGGCTGTGTTTCTTTTTGCCGTGTTTGGTGCTGTTTTTAGCAAATTAACCATAAAGCTATTTAGGGAATATCTGAATCCCAGAATTGAAAACCACATATCAACCCAGCAAACAAATATCCGTATAGTCGAAAATGTGGGTCTGTGTGTGTGTTTGTGTGTAAATAGTTTGTTGTTAATATTCACATTCCAGTAGTATGTAATCAAATGTCCAGTATAATCTAGTATTAACCTGTGTTTGTATTTTTATTGTTTTGAAGAAAGTCAAATGAAATTGCATTACAAGTTGCAGAAAATGCCACTAAATGTAGTGTTTTGGAGTTCAGATTAGGGTTTGTCCACTTAGGATGTAACTGGAACATTTGGCTAGGGGTGGGCAAATATGTGCATATCATGTAGTAATAAAAAAGCCTTACCTCAGTTTTAGGTTCCCTTAGTGCACCCCCTAATACCCACTCTTGTCTGACCCCTTTTGTGATGTCCTAGTAGAGCAGTCCAGTTCAGTCTATAAATTGGATCCTATAGTGGAGCTGTCAGAGGAGGACAAAGGTAAAAAAGCAGATGCTTGTAGACATCTGTGGCATGCCTGCACACTCTCTGCATGGACGCTGTGTTGTCTGTCTTGTCCAGTCAGTGAGCATGTGGCAGTAATTCCAAACTACATAGAGGAGTGAGGTCGATTTTTGAGAATTCCTGAATTAGAACAAAAAAATGATTGTACTCATAGTTTTCAGCAGCCTTTTTTAAACGTGACATTGCTTTTTTTACGCCGCAGCTTCATTGCAAACAAGGTGTTATAATTTTGCCATATTGCCCCCATTTAGAGCATGTGAGAAAGAAAAGTGTGTTCTTTGCTCTGGGTGTTGTCTGATAGACGCATGTATTAAGTTCTGTTTTTTGTCTCCAGATTCCTCAAGCATCTCAGAAAGCCTTCCTGACACTCAGTCACTGCAGCAGAAAGCAGACGAGCTGCTGAAAAAACCTGGCCTCAAGAAGGACATGCGAATGGCTGTTCAGCAAAGCCTCCATGACAAGTTGTTCAGTTTAGGCATTCAACCTGTGAGTTCTTTATTCAATTCTACCTGCCGTCTGCTGTGCTTATCAGCTAGAGAAAAGTTTTATTGCTCAAATTGTTCTTTGGCCTTTGATGACTCAGTAAGACTTAGTAGGGATTCTTCTTACATTTGATTTGTCATTTCATTTCATTTGTTATCAACTTTGTCACCGATGGTTTCCTTAAGTTTTTTGTATGACTTTGATATCTTTACTAATGCTCCCTCCTAAAGTGAAAATACCCATGAGGTTACTGGAGTCTTTTGCTCAGGAGAAATACTTGAGCAGCAGTGGACTAAAGCAAAAGTGTCCTTTGTCTTTTCGTCTGATTTTATTGTTGTCAAGTAGAAACTACAGCAATAATAAGGATGTCTTCTTTTTTAAAATTTTTCCCTTCTGTGAGCATTCACATGCTGGATTTTTCAAAATCTTCATTCTGGTGTAGACGTAAAGCGACAACTTTTACCCAATGTTTATGATTCCTGCTTTTTCAAGGGGGCCAATCAGCTCTCCAAAACGACTTATAAGAGTGCCGTGGCCCAGATGGTGTCTGAGCGACAGCAGAGACAAGAAGAAGTCCCAGAATACCAAAAAGTGCAGAAAGAGGTCAGCAGAAAGCTGGAGCAGAGGCTCAAGGAGAAGAACACGGAACCGTCCTCCAAGCCTAAACAATCAGTACAAGGTCTGGCCTCTGCATTTCTGTTGTATGTCAGGGAGGAAAATAATTTGCTGTGTCAGTTAAAATTATTTTCATCATCATGGTTAAGATGTAAAAATACAGTGAAGCCTTTTTTAAGTTTACATTTGTGTCCGGCCTGCCCTGTATAAATGTAAATTGTAATTACATTGCTAAATTTTGATTTGCAATATATTTAAAACGCATGCCATCATCATATACTAACATATACTAATAGTTTAGCTTAAGGTGTTTGCATTTCTTAGATTGCATTAATGCTTTGCTCAGAAATTGGGCTGGGCAATATATATATATATATATATGTATGTATTTTTTTACATCCTTTTGGAGATTGACAATATATACAGTATCTCACAAAAGTGAGTGCACCCCTCACATTTCTGCAATTATATTATTATATCTTTTCATGGGACGACACTATAGAAATGAAACTTGGATACAGCTTAAAGTGGTCAGTGTGCAGCTTGTATAGCACTATAGATTTACTGTCCTCTGAAAAGAACTCAATACACAGCCTTTAATCTCGAAATAGCTGGCAACACAAGTGAGTCCACCTCACAGTGAACATGTCCAAATTGTGCCCAATTGGCGGGCAAGGTGGAGGAGCGCGAGGTGTCTAAAATCCACCACCTTTGTGGTGTTATCATGGAGGAGTGGAAGAGGATTCCAGTAGCAACCTGTGCAGCTCTGGTGAATTCCATGCTCAAGAGGATTAAGGCAGTGCTAGATAATAATGGTGGTCACACAAAATATTGACACTTTGAGCACAATTTGGACACGTTCACTGTGAGGTGGACTCAACTGTGTTGCCAGCTATTTAGACATTAATGGCTGTGTGCTGAGTTCTTTTCAGAGGACAGTAAATCTGCACTGCTGTACAAGCTGGACACTGACTAGTTTGTTATACTCAAGTTTCATTTCTATAGTGTTGTCCCATGAAAAGTTATAATATTTGCAGAAATGTGAGGGGTGTACTCACTTTCATGAGATACTACACTCACCGGCCACTTTATTAGGTAGTAAAAGTAGTAAAAGGTTCTTTTGCCTTCAGAACTGCCTTAATTCTTCGTGACTTTCAACAAGGTGCTGGAAACGTTCCTCAGAGATTCTGGTTGGTTATTTGAGTTCCTGTTGTCTTTCTATCATCTGGAACCAGTCTGCCCATTCTCCTCTGACCTCTCACATCAACAAGGCATTTTCGTCCACACAACTGACCGCTCACTGGATGTTTCCTCTTTTTCGGACCGTTCTCTGTGAACCCTAGAGATGGTTGTGAGTGAAAATCCCAGCAGATCAGCAGTTTCTGAAATACTCAGACCAGCCCGTCTGGCACCAACAACCACGCCACGTTCAAAGCCCCTTAAATCCCCTTTCTTCCCCGTTCTGATGCTCGGTCTGCACTTCAGCAAGTCGTCTTGACCACCTCTACACGCCTAAATGCAGTGAGCTGCAGCCGTGTGATTGGCTGATTAGCTATTTATGTTAACAAGCAACTGAACTGTACCTAATAAAGTGGCCAGTGAGTGTATATTAGTTTTGTTTTATTACCTTTTGTCTTAGCAGGAAAGTTCATTAACAGTCATTTTTAATCTGTTATTAATCTATATTGTCTTCATTGTTAGTTAGCAAATGCATAAAAGAACCTCCAGCTAAATTTTAAAGCTACATAAAAGTGATTTGGTAATGTAGTGATTCATAATCCTAATAGTCAATTATTAGTTTCAGTAATGGATAAACTATTCGACTATCAAATTAGTCGTTTGTTGCAGCCCTATTGTACAGTATAACAAAACACTGTCTGGCTATTTCTCAATGCAGTGATTAAAAAAAGACAGTAGTGCAAAGACAGTAAACAAAAACACAAAGACAGTAGGTGCGTAAACAACGTATACAGACATGTCCTTCAACAGTAACTGTAAGTCAGAAGGCAGAGGTAGAACTGAACCTATAATTACTATACTATAATTAAAAAATTAATATATTGCTGTTGTTGGAACGAAAACCTGAATCTCCAAAATGATGACTTTATGGAAGAAGTACAAAACATACTTTTTATGTTTTATGTTATGTGAAATTTACACACAATGTAAAAGACAACAGGTGTTTTCAAATGATTAAACTTTTGCTCTGACAGCCGCAGTATGTAAGTATATAGGTGTTAGAGTTGGTGTAGCGACAAAGTTGAATTGAATTGAATTCCTCAATATCAGTATTATAAAGACAAATATTACAAAACCCATTAGCAAATTATATGTTGTACAGCCATTTTTGGCTGGTGACATGGCTTAGTGTACTGGATATATTCTCTCTTTTACTAATGACAGTAGCTGAGTCCCGGCCACGGTCTAGTAGTTTACCCACCACAGTCACCAGAGTAATATCAGGCCCTCCTGCCAGACCACAGCACACACCCCAGCCTGCTCATCGGAACAAGACCAGCACTCTGCCCAAGACCTCCACGCCAGTGTTGCATCAGAAGTAAGCATCCTCTCACAGTGTGCTCCATTGTTTGCATGCCTTAAGTTTCTGCAGAGAGATGACAGAAATACAAAAAGATTATGGTTCAAACATGGGGCCGCACTACCCTGCTTTTAGGCTGATTTTAACTACAGTTTGCTCCTTCTGTCACAATCTAAAATAGATTTTTCAGAACATGATTGATGTTAAGGGAAGCGAGTCAATCTTTAGTTTTTCGATCGAGCGCTGGAGAGATCGAAGGCCCTCGGGGATTTTCAAGCATGTTTTGTATTATGTTATATTTTATAACTCAAAACATTGACGAGTCCTGTAGCATGAGAACATCAGCAATGTTACTAAATGAGTGCTTCAGGCAGCAGCCAGTGATTGAGCTAGGAAACGGGGGAAAAAAGGAAAAGAGACACACATGCAGTCCATGTGTGCAGCAGTTGAACACAGGCAGAGTAATTTTCTTAACAATTTCAAGTCAGCTGCCAGTTTGTAGTAAATTATTTCTCTGGCTCAAACTCATATTTGTGTTTCTCAACTAAAATTTATTCCAAGTTTGTGTTTTTGCTACATGTCTTGTATGGGAATAAAAGAACAAACGGGGGTTTGTCTCACAAAGCAAGACGGGATTCCTGACTATGTTTGAGCTTTACGAAACCTAAAAAATGTAACAGTGCAGGAAGGAACTTTTCAGGAAGACAGTTAACAACTTAGTTTGTTACCACAATTTAAATATTAACGCTACCATTAATCCTCATGCATATGCACAAGGAAGCTTGGGATTTATGAGTGTCAATCACGCAAAACCTGAGGAGTTAAGCACTTATTTCTAAAGATAGCAGAAGAAATTAAATGTGGAAAGTGAAGCACGGCCCCTGTAATAATGAGTAATACAAATTTTATTCCTTAACATTCATGTAGTTTGATTTGCTTTCTCTGCTAAAAAAGAGATATTTGTCATGTGATTCAAGCCAGAAACATTGCAAAGAAATAAAGTGACCACCTCCACCACTCCTTGATTGGTCCGAAGCTCAGGCCTGATTGGTGTAAGAGCCATTTATGATCAGAAATGCCAAATTTTACCTGGCCTTGCGCACATTTGGTGTGCAGCATCAGTTGCCAGAGTGATGCAGCTCAACAAAACGTGATCCACTTCTCACTTCTTCAGGTCTCATGAAGCTAGTTCAGCTGAGACAGGGTTGCTGACTAGGTTTCAGCTTCAGGTTCTCCATGAAAAAAAGACAGAATTCTGTAAAAGACCGATGCACTCTGTTACTGAAAGTGTTAGGATTTTAAATGTCATGTAGTAAACACATTTATCTGATTTGTAGATAGTAATAATGATGATAAGGATTTCAATGCTCTTAAAGTGATTGTTTAATCTATTATTGTTGCTCCTGTTTTAAAAGAACCCCTCCATTCAGTTCAGATGAAACCTCCTCAGAGGAAGAGGAATCTGAGGAAGAGTCTCCTCAGGCGCAGAAAACTTCTCAGTCCAAAGGCCCACAAGTGAACACAGCCACAATGAAAACTCAGCCACCAAGAGCCCAGCCACGCATTGCCCTCCAGGTAGGAAGCTCCTCCCAGGCTTTAGCCTTGCGCTCTGCAGCACTTCAGCCATCAGCACAGCGCTCTGGAGCTCACCAGGCTCCTGTGGTCAGCGTGAACAGAACAGAAGTGACTGTAGTGGAGAGTGAGAGCGAGTGGACTGAGGGCAGTGAA
Source organism: Pygocentrus nattereri (assembly GCF_015220715.1). NCBI lineage: Eukaryota > Metazoa > Chordata > Actinopteri > Characiformes > Serrasalmidae > Pygocentrus > Pygocentrus nattereri. The sequence continues at coordinate 905,898 of NC_051240.1, forward strand.
ATGGAGGAGATTACCCTGGATCAGCTACAGACACACACAGACCAGAATGGAAATGTGCAGAAGGCCTCTCACAGTAAGAGTCTTGTTTCAGAGTTCTCTCAGTTAAGTGTGACACCAATGATTTTTATTTAATTAGCATGAAGTGTCAGTCTAGTTTTTCTTCATGGTTTGCATGTTCTTGTTGCTACTCTATTGTCTTCAATAATATAAAACCAGTTTTGTTGCAGATATGAAATAATTCTGTTATTTATTTATTTATTTAACTTTGCAGCAGCTATTTAAAATGAGTGCCACATTTTTACACTCAATAATAATATTAAGCTGCAACAAACAAAATGTGAATTTTGTGTGTTTGAGGCACGAAAATATAAATAAATGAAAGCAGTAAATGCAAACAAGTGGGTTTATTTGCTTATATTTTCAGTGTCATGCAGGGCTTGTAGCTTTGTTTAGCTCACATGATTCTGTGTAACTGTATACATTGTTGATAGATTTGACAGAACAACCAGTATTAGCTACTAAGTAAACATAGCTAGTAAGTATAACCCTGTTTACAAAAATTCCTAAATACGGGGCAAAATGTAAATAAAACCAAAGTGCAATGATGTACAAATCATTTAAACCCTATATCTAATTCAAAACAGTACAAAGACAATATATCAAATGTGAAACTGATACATTTTGTTGTTATTGTTTTTTTTTTTGTTTGTTTTTTTGGCCAGTTTTGATTTTGCTGCCAGCAACATTTTTCAAAACTGTTGAGATGGGGCAACAAAGGACTGGTAAAGTTGTATAATGCTTATAAAAACACCTGGTGATTAACTGGCAACAGGTCAGTAGCAGGATTGGGTTTAAAAAAGTCTTTCAGAAATAAAGATGATGAGATGATTGCGTTAAAAACAAAGCCTATCCCAGCAGTCACTGGGCAGCGGGCAGGATACACCTTGGACAGGACGCCAGTACATTGCAGGGCAATTTGTATATCATTGCATTCTATATTTGTTTTCTTTTTGCACAGTGTCCCAATTTTTTTGGAAATGGGGTTGTAAGCTAATCAGCCGGTTTGGCCACTTTAGGCCTGTATTTTAATAGTTGCAATCAGTGAACCAAAAACAAATAAATAATTAAATCGGTGATCACAATTACTTGCATGACTATTAATCATCAGCTAAAATGTAATGATTGTGACAGCCCTACTATTTAACATCAGTAGTGAATGAATCTTAATAAGTTTCAGAACGCATCACATTGGTGACCAACGGTTTTGTTTGTGTGTAGTTTGTAACATCTAAGTTAATGTTGAATAGCAGTTCTTAATAAGACAAGTGATTCCAAATGTTTGTACAGTAGTGTTCATGACTCCTGTGTATGTGTATTTCGGTGTATCAGCCAGTGTTCTGTCCTTAGGTAATGTGAAGGTTCTGACCAAAAATCTGGAGCAACAGCTTGCAGAGCGAGGCCTGAAAAAACCAGCAGGGGGCATCAACACAGTGCATGGCAAACCTACCGAAGTCACCATCACAAATGATGTGGTTCGAGATCTGAAAGTAAGACCTGTTAACACCCTTAAACAGATAATGCTGCAACCCCTAGTTTACCCTGAAATGTCTAAAGTAATATTTTACCACTTTTTAGTTGCAAATTTCCTATACATTTGTAGCTTAGTACCTTTTTATATGCATGCACTGTATTTGTAGACTTAATTATTTTATACATGATTTATAATTATTTATAAATTATGTATAATTTGTCAAAAATATAAAGCATGGTTACAAATGTAATAGAGTTCAAAACAAAAAGATTGCTGAAAGAGTGCTTGATGAAAAAACGAAATGATCTATGGAAATTATTCACACGAACAGCCTTAAAATCCCTAAAGACTGCTAATCTTTCTGCTTACCCCAGTTAAGAATGAAGGCATGCTGACATCACCTCTGAAAGGCTTTCTACATGACATCATCTGATGTTCAAGCTGTTTGTTTGTTGTTGTACAGAAATATGCAGGCCACAGCATTTTCCAGCAGTTTCTGAAGAAAGTAACATTGTATTTGAGTTTTACCAATTTTACAATTAAACAATTACAGTTATGGCAAATAAACACGGAAGAACAAACAAGAATTAAGTAAACACACATAAAGCAAATAACTATGTAAGTAATTAAGTAGGTAAAATAGTACATTCATTCATTAAAAACAATCAAACAAAAATAGCAAATCAAAAACAACAATAAATAAAGAAACACAGGTAGACTACGTACAGAGCAGTTAGGCAGTAGAGCTAGGCTGGGTACGTAGCAGTTAGACAGCAGAATGTTTTGGTAATGGGCACAGATTATTGGCAACTAGCAAAAAGAAGCCCTTAGGCAGTGTCAGATCAAGTCAAGGGAGAGAAAAAAACTGGTTTATGATAAATCTTATAACAACTTAATGTCTACATGTGATGAGAAGATTCACATTTAAGCTCAATGTTCTTTAGAAAAATGATTAATAAAAATTATTTTGCTAAATATTTTGGTGAAAAATTCCCATTTTCCTCTGCCTTTTTTCCTGTGTGTAACTGATACACATCACCTATGCCAGGAGAGCATCTCCGTTTATGAACTGTGAAGGGCAGTAAGCAGTATGACTGATAATGTAATACTGCATTTCTCTTGAAGAGGATTAGAAACTGTAAAAATTGTAATCTTTCATAGTTTTGTTACAGGCATATGGAGGATGGAAATCCAAAATGTGATCATACACTTGGTGGCTGTGGAGAGGATGCAGGGCTTCTGCAGGCTCTTTAAAATATTGTCAGGCAAAACACGGCTACTCTCGTTTGTCTTACAGTACACAGAGCTTGATGACGATGATGATGATGACTGGGATATCTCTTCTCTGGAGGATGTCCCTGCCACACACAAACCTGATCCTGCTGTTGTGAAAAAGAGCACGGACAAGAGTGTCGACACCAGCACTAGTGTGTGGGGCACCTCCACAGGCAAAGGACAGAAGCCTGGTACGTTGAGTGCTTGATACAAATCGGCAAGTTGTTTGAAAATGTTACATTAACTTTGGAGCCCTCTAATAAAGGGTAGGAAAATAAAAAATAATTAATTCACTAAATTTAGCAGCTGAGGAAAGTGCCTGTAATACAGCAATGGTAAAAACTGGTGAACAAGAAGAAAGAGAGAGCAAGATCAGTCTTTCTGCTAAACACAAAGCCCAAAGCAGTTTTTATGTATGTATGTATGTATACATAGGGAGAGAGACCCCAATTCCAGTGAAGTTGGGACGTTGTGTAAAACATAAATAAAAACAGAATGCGATGATTTGCAAATCCTTTTCAACCGATATTCAACTGAATTCACTACAAAGACGAGATATTTAATGTTCAAACGGATAAACTTTATTGCTTTTTGCAAATATTCACTCATTTTGAATTTGATGTCTGCAACATGTTCCAAAGAAGTTGGGACAGGGGCGTGTTTACCACTGAGTTACATCACCTTTCCTTTTAACACTCAATAAGCGTTTGGGAACTGAGGACACTAATTGTTGAAGCTTTGTAGGTGGAATTCTTTCCCATTCCTGCTTGATGTACAGCTTCAGTTGCTCAGCAGTCCGGGGGTCTCCGTTGTCGTATTTTGAGCTTCATAAAGCGCCACACATTTTCAATGGGAGACGGTCTGGACTGCAGGCAGGTCAGTCTAGTACCCGCACTCTTTTACTATGAAGCCACGCTGTTGTAACACGTGCAGAATGTGGCTCGGCATCGTCTTGCTGAAATAAGCAGGACGTCCCTGAAAAAGACGCTGCTTGGATGGCAGCAGATGTTGCTCCAAAACCTGTATGTACCTTTCAGCATTAATGGGGCCTTCACAGATGTGCCAGTTACCCCTGCCATGGGCACTAACACCCCCCACACCATCAGAGATGCTGGCTTTTGAACTTTGTGCTGATACAATCCGAACAGTGCTCTTTCTCTTTGGCCCGGAGGCCAATATTTGAAACGTGGATGCGTCAGACCACAGGACACTTTTCCACTCTGCGTCAGTCCATCTCAGATGAGCTCGGCCCAGAGAAGCCGGCGGCGTTTCTGGGTGGTGTTGATATGTGGCTTCGCTTTGCATGGCAGAGTTTTAACTTGCACTTGTAGATGGAGCGACGAACTGAGTTCACTGACAGTGGTTTTCTGAAGTGTTCCTGAGCCCATGTGGGAATATCCGTTACAGAATGATGTCAGTTTTTAATGCAGTGCCGCCTGAGGGGTCGAAGGTCACGGGCATTCAGTGTTGGTTTTCTGCCTTTCCGCTTACTTGCAGAGATTTCTCCAGATTCTCTGAATCTTTTGATGATATTATGGACTGTAGATGATGAAATCCCTAAATTCCTTGCAGTTGCACGTTGAGAAACGTTGTTCTTAAACTGTTGGACTATTTGATCACGCAGTTGTTCACAAAGTGGTGAACCTCGCCCGTCCTTACTTGTGAACGACTGAGCCTTTCAGGGACGCTCCCTTTATACCCAATCATGACACTCACCTGTTTCCAATTAACCTGTTCACCTGTGGAATGTTCCAAACAGGTGTTTTTGGAGCATTCCTCAACTTTCCCAGTCTTTTGTTGCCCCTGTCCCAACTTCTTTGGAACGTGTTGCAGGCATCAAATTCAAAATGAGTGAATATTTGCAAAAAACAATAAAGTTTATCCGTTTGAACATTAAATATCTCGTCTTTGTAGTGAATTCAATCGAATATAGGTTGAAAAGGATTTGCAAATCATCGTGTATATATATATATATATATATATATATATAACTAAAAATGCTGGAATACAGGCTTGTTTCTGAATATAGCTAGGCTTCGAGAATCATCATCTCTGATAGGAATGGGCTATTTGACTGACATGCAGAAACCAATCACAGAACTCGTAGCTCAGGGGTGTTTAATCTTGGTCCTGGAGATCTACAACCGTGGAGAGTTCAGATCCAACACACACTTGGCTCTAATGTTCAGATGCTCCTGAAGGCCTTCATTATCTGGATCAGATGTGCTAGATTTCTGAGAGCTGTAGTATTGAGGTACATTCTGAGTGCATCAGTGAGTTTAATTACACAGACTACAACCAAAAAATGTAAAAAATAAATTGACAGTCTAGTTTGCAATCCAGTTACCATGCTCCAAAGATGAAGCAGTCTGTAGCTGATTATTTTGATATATAATATATGATTTTATTTTGTGCCCTGGAAATATTGACTAAATACTCCACTCTTTATTTCATGAATTATATCATTTATGGTCATTATTAAATGAAAAACTAGTTAAACATTCTGTGCTATACAGGCTACAAATGTATAGGCTGTAAGAACTGAGCTAAGAAGAAGGAGGAGGCCGAACTATAAGAGCTGGCCCCTCAGAGTTGAATTGCAGGGGGTTAGTTAACAAAAAGGTAAAAACATAAGAGTACACGTAAAAGCATACATGCTGTTATGCTTTGCTTTTAATTGACAACATTTTGTTTTCTTTTAATATTATGTAATAAAAGATCAATTTTGTCAGCTACAGCTGGTGGCAGAGAAACAATGTTCGGAGTGTCAGTGTTTGTGAGTATATATACAGGGCGATTGAAAAAGATTCATACAATGCAGTAAATTGTAAATGGTTCAAGTCAAGAGGCTTTTATTGTCATTCCATCTATGTACAATTACACAGTGGAGAGAAATGATGTTTCTCCAGGAACAACACGGTGCAGCAAGGAACACAAAGTACAAAGTTCAGAATTAAGCTAGAAACAATTAACACGATAAATTAAACAGACATTAGACACAGTAAATAGACAGGACAGCGCAGCACCACCACAGCACACACTTCTGGACATGAGGTAGTGAGAATAAGGTGCAGAGATATTAAACATGATGTGATCTGTGAGTCACACAGATAACAAACATTGTTAGCAGCAATGTGCCAGATAGTGCAAGTAGAGCATCAAAAGAGGTGTGTGTGTGTGTGTGTGTAGAGTATGCGGGTGAGGGGGACTGTCAGATCAGTCCTTATGTGTTTAAAAACCTAATCGCTTGCAGAACAAAGCTGTTGCAGAGTCTGGCAGTGGTGGCACAGATGCCAGACGGCAGCAGTGAAAAAGGTCTGTGTGAGGGATGGATGGGGTCGTCCACAATTAAAGTGAGCATTAAGTTTATTATGTAGTTTTAAGTGCTCAATACGAACCTCCTCCAGCTGCTCCTCCAGCATCAACGGCATAGTCAAATGGCAGTTCATCCCCTACTTGATTGAGCATGTCTCACTGTACTCACAGCTCTTTCAATGCGATTTCGGAGATCATGCAGTGTTGTGTAACCAATGACGAACACTCTGAGCTGTTGGAGGTTCACTGTCGCCGAAAATCACGTTGCAGTTATGATGGATTCAGTCTTATTGAAGTGGAGGACGCAAAACGCTTTTTGCTCAGGGGTCACCCTGTATTTCTTGAAAAACAGGTACTGCCTTGCCCTGAGCCACTGTTCCTTTTATTGAGGCAAACAGCAAAAAAATGAAGTATACTATGTTGCTCCATGAATCATTTTGCTTTCAAATCAAATGATTGTGGAAAACCAAAGAATGTGGCTGATAATAACACTGCATGTAAAGTATAAAAATGTATTCAATCTATGCATAATTTAAAGCAATCACAATGGTCAGTCTTCATAGTAGCACATGTATTTAGATATAACTGATCAAATAAAAAGTCAAGCAGGAATAGTGGAAATTCCGATTTTCAAATTGGTTGAAGCAAATGACAGGAGGCACAGTGGCGCTGTGGTTCGCTCTGTTGCCTCAGCAAGAAGGGCCTGGGTTTGATTTCCAGCTGGGCGGCCTGGGTGTCCTTTCTGTGTGGAGTTTGCTTGTTCTTCCCAATTCTGCGTCGGTTTCCCACAATCCAAAGGCATGCTAAATTGCCCTTAGGTGTGTGTGTGTGTGTGTGTGTGTGTGTGTGTGTGTGTGTGTGTGTGTGTGTGTGTGTGTGTGTGTGTGTGTGTGTGTGTGTGTGTGTGTGTGTGAGAGAGAGAAGGTATATGTGTGTCTGCCCTGCGATGGACTAGCGACCTGTCCAGGTTGTATTCTGTCTTACTTCCAATGACTGCTAGGATAGGCTCCAGCACTGCCCATGACCCAGAATGATAAGTGGCTTAGAAAGTGTGTGTTACAGTAAGCCAAGTGAGAAAAGCAATGAATGACTTTATTGTATTTTTAAAGACATTTCCATTTGTGTTGATATGCATGTGTGTTTCTTTTTCCCAGGTCTGAATGACGCAGGCACAGGCAGCACTCTGAAGAGCAGTATTGTGACCGTTAGTGACTGGGATGATTCTGATGACATTTAAATAAAGTAGCAAATATTTAAAAGCAATAACAATGAAATACCAAAAACAACACAGAATGTAATTCACAGCTTTCTATATTCTGAATGCTGAGAACTGCAAATTTTGTAATGATTTTGTGCTAATTTCCTGAAGTTTCTACAGAGATGTATGGCATTAGCTGTAATAATCAACTATAGGACCTCTGGCCTTTTTACAGTCTATTCAGGGACATAGAGCAATAATCATCCATTCCGTGTATCTGTCAGTATGTTTAATATATTCAGTGTTAAAGATTTGTCTTAAAATATCTTAGATCTTGTCATGTGATGTTGCACTTTGAAAAATTATCCATGTATTTTTTTTAATGAATGTCTGAGTATGTAGTTTCTATTTTTTCTAAACAAACAAATGTCAAGAAACATTCATATAATAAAACATTTTTAATAAAAATTGAGAATGTTAGTCTTCACTTGTACACACAGAAGTTTCTTTAGATTTTTTAATTAAAATTACGCAGAAAGAATAAAATGACAAAAATCAATACAGAAGGTTCTTACATAATAGTGACAATTTTATATGTCCAAAAATTGATGTCCAGAAGCCTTAGGCACCTCAGGATGTTGCTTTAAAAGAACATATCTTGGTAATAAGTGGTTACCAGTAAACCACAATATATCATTAGAATAGATCTAAATAGTAAAAAGCATTTCTTATACTTTATCACGATCTTAACTAGTTTAACATAATGAACCATTAATAAGCCAAACCAGGTAACAGATGGTGACTGCTGGTAATACTTTACTTCAAATCACTGCTTATTGTTTTTATGTTATTTGTATTTATTTTTGCATTATTTTTTTCTGAGTAAATAGACATTTACTATAGTATAATAGTAGTATAATATAGTATATTATAATAATAATTTTTTAAATTCTGCTTTTCTCTAGTGCCTAAAACATTTGTACTGTACTGTGTGTATACATGTAAGCATGTATATGAGGTTAAAGGGCAAAATGTCAGTTTTTATTTGAGGGTATCTTCAGAACATTACATTGTGTCTTCAGTAGTATCTTTTCTTTTGGGTCATTATACACTGCTCAAAAAATAAAGGGAACACTTAAACAACACAATATAACTCCAAGTAAATCAAACTTCTGTGAAATCAAACTGTCCACTTAGGAAGCAACACTGACAATCAATTTCACAGCTGCTGTGCAAATGGAACAGACAACAGGTGGAAATTACTGGCGATTAGCAAGACACACTCAGTAAAGGAGTGGTTCTGCAGGTGGGACCACAGACCACTTCTCAGCACCTTTCTGCTTTCTGGCTGATGTTTTGGTCACTTTTGAACGTTGGTGGTCTTTCACACTCGTGGTAGCAGGAGACGGACTCTACAACCCACACAAGTGGCTCAGGTAATGCAGCTCATCCAGGATGGCACATCAATGCGAGCTGTGGCAAGAAGGTTTGGAAGCGCTACCAGGAGACAGGCCAGTACACCAGGAGACATGGAGGAGGCCGTAGGAGGCATTTGCCAGAGAACACCAGGATTGGCAAATTCGCCACTGGCGCCCTGTGATCTTCACAGATCAAATCAAATCAAATTTATTTATATAGCGCTTTTTACAACTGATGTTGTCACAAAGCAGCTTTACAAAAATGGGAATCACAGCACAGATGAAAGCAGGTTCACACTGAGCACATGTGACAGACGTGACAGAGTCTGGAGACGCCGTGGAGAGCGATCTGCTGCCTGTAACATCCATCAGCATGACCGGTTTGGCAGTGGGTCAGGAATGGTGTGGGGTGGCATTTCTTTGGAGGCCTCCGTGTGCTTGCCAGAGGTAGCCTGACTGCCATTAGGTACCGAGATGAGATCCTCAGACCCCTTGTGAGACCATATGCTGGTGCGGTTGGCCCTGGGTTCTTCCTAATGCAGGACAATGCTAGACCTCATGTGGCTGGAGTGTGTCAGCAGTTCCTGCAAGATGAAGGCATTGAAGCTATGGACTGGCCCGCCCGTTCCCCAGACCTGAATCCGATTGAGCACATCTGGAACATCATGTCTCGCTCCATCCACCAACATCACGTTGCACCACAGACTGTCCAGGAGTTGACGGATGCTTTAGTCCAGGTCTGGGAGGAGATCCCTCAGGAGACCATCCGCCACCTCATCAGGAGCTGCCCAGGCGTTGTAGGGAGGTCATACAGGCACGTGGAGGCCACACACAATACTGAGCCTCATTTTGACTTGTTTTAATAACATTACATCAAAGTTGGATCAGCCTGTTGTGTGTTTTTCCACTTTAATTTCGTGTGTGACTCCAAATCCAGGCCTCCACTGGTTAATAAATTTGACTTCCTTTGATTTTTGTGTGATTTTGTTGTCAGCACATTCAACAAGAATATTTCATTCATTGAGATCTAGGATGTGTTATTTAAGTGTTCCCTTTATTTTTTTGGGTCATTATACTTTTTAGCAAATTAACCTGAGCTTTCTTTTCTCATGATTTACCAGTGATTTACAACAGGTGATAAACCCACTGAGGATAGGTGGGTGTGCTATGGCAGTCTTATTCCTACATACTGGATAAAGTTTTGATTTCTAATTGATGAACTTTGGGAATAAAGGAGCCCTGAATTCTACACACACACATTTTCTTAATTGCTTATCCCTCTGGGGTCTGAGTTGAAACGTTATTATTAAATGATGAAACATTATTAGCAAATTCCTTCTTTACTTTCCTTAGACAATTGTTTTTATTTACTTTAACCCTCCTGTTATGTTCATTTGTCAGGAACAGCCATGGTGTTCCCGGGTCAATTTGACCCGGTACATGTTTAATTACCCAAAAGATGTCTGAAACCAAAAAAACAGGTCAAAAACAGGTCCAGCCCACTGGGAGCTGCTCCAAAGAGCACGGTCAGTACTTTAACTTTAGTTGGACAGTAGGTAAGGCCCATCTAAACCTTCATTGACTGAAAGAGAAGTTCTGTTTTGACTCGAGGTGCCATTCTTGGCTTTTTTAAAGCTTCCATTCTTTCCAGGAGACTTGCTTTCAGCTTTTCAAAAAATTCTGTGCCACACCACCAAAAGTCAGTCTTACAAATTGGTTGCATTTTCTGTTTATTCTGCTCCAAAAAATCCCAAACAAATTCAGGGACGTTGAGGTGTCGACTCTCTCTTTGTTCAGAGAACAGCAGCAGCTTTTCTTCCTGTCTACTCCCAGCAACAGCTTAATTTTCTCCTCTTTCTCCAAGATGAAAGCTTTAAGTACTGTTTATAAGACTGTCTTGGTGGTCTACCAGGTCTTGCTAGGTTCTTAGGAGTCCATTTTCTTTTCAGATTTTTAAAACTTTTTTTTCTTTTTGCACATTTTCCTTCGACCTTTCCTTTATTTATGCAAGTGGATTATTTCATATCCACTCTCCTCAGAAACATCTCCAGAAAAGTTAATAACTTCATCTTCATGGCTGCTTTGAAACTGAATAAATAGGGGGTGGTCTCTGACTTTTGTGTATATCCATGTATAACATACTGGCAAGATGCTTTTATGACTCATAAACCACTTTTATCAGGCTTTGACGATGTGCAGATATTCTAGCACATAGAATCACACATATGAATCCATATTCAGGCGTACGGAGGCTCCAGTCGTCCTGATAGTGTGGGCTCTGTGTGTCCTTTGAGTTCGGGTTGCCTGGCTCTCCCTGCCTAACTGGGATACGGGGGGCATGATGACTGTAGTGGGCTTGGAGATAGGCATCATATAGGTCCTTCTGGTTTGGGTTGTCACATAGCTCCTTCTGGATTGAGATGTCATATAACTTTCCGTTGATTGCTGTCTCTTGTTAGAACTGAGGAAAGGATAGCATTATGGATTGTTTTTGTCATATATGGAGTCATCAAGCACATCTGTTTTATTCTTATTATTTGCTACAATTTTAGCCTGTGAAATACTGTACATATACTGTTCAGTGACTGTGGAGTAATGCGGGCCTTACCTGGAACGGAGTCCCTCTTTTCCAGAGATGTAACACATAACAGCACTTCCAGCAATAATCAGGGATGATCCTCCCCAGCCTATGAAGATCGCTGCACCTATTTCAAATCTGAAGAATGAGCAACAAAATAATACCATTTATTACCATTAATGTTTCTCTCAAACCAAAAACTCTGATGTGTTACAAGTGTAGGCAACACCAAACAGTACAGTACAGCACGGTATACTTGTATTCCAAAGCCAGAACTATTCGTACCCTGGTTGAGTACTTGAGTGTCTGTTTCCTAATGTACAGAACCATAATGGTGGAGTTCTCTTTAGCTTGCGAGCTCACATGTGAATCTAGCGTTAGTAGTGATTACAAACAGAGGTAGCAGCAGTGGAGGAGCTTCAAGGTCGGAGTTGGCTAGTGGGTAATATTGGCTATAGCTTTGGGATTTTTTTGACGAGTCAGTAATTTGTACCATAACTAACTCCAGCATTAAGTGATTGGAATCCAGCGAGAAAGGAAACCAAAAGAAACCCAATACATTTTTGTCCTGTGTGCATTTCTCTTCCAAAGATTACTGGAGCGTCTGAATCACAACGTCGAAAAAGAGTCAAAATACTAATATTGCTACATGCAAGCTAATGCTACTGCACAGCAGTTTCATGTGACTGACATCCCGGATGGTAAGGCTTATAACAATGTCCTCCCGCAGTGCGTATTTATAGGTATGCCCATAAATAAAACCTCTTGGTAAGACATTTTGATGGCCAAAAACTCCTTACCAAAAATTCTACCAGTGTTAAAACTATGGCTGAATTTAGCTTCTTTACGCCAGCTTCTTGTTCAGATTTTCCTGTTCCACCTTAAATTGGGGTAGCCGTTGTGATTAGCTGAAACGATGATAACTAAGGTAAAATATTACTCCTAAGTATATTCCTAAGTACTCCTAAAATAAGTCCTCCCTTTAGAACTCCACTTGAGTATCATCATTTTTGTAGCAAGCCTCTTGCTTCGTTAACTCATTTTAGGTAAAAATACTCCAGTGTCACTCTTGATAAACCAATCTTTTAATACAATGTCATTAATTAGTCCGACAGTGATGTCTATTAAAGTTATACGCACAAAACACTGAAGGCTAACAGTTTCCATTAGGTAGAACCAAGTGGCTCTGAATTTTTTTTGCAAACAAGCAAAGTTTCAGTTTAAGATTTATTTTTTAGATTTATTTAGATAGATTTAGTTTTTATTTGCAACTTAGTTACAAGTTTAAGTTTAATAATAAATAATAATAAGTTACATTTATTTATTTACATGGCAGCGAGAGAGAAGGAAAGGCAGGAGTGTCAAGTTTAGAGTAAGGACTCTGAACATGGGGACAATGACTGGTGAAGGCAGAGAGCTTGCAGACATGATGGAGAGAAGGAAGGTAGATATTCTGTGTGTTCAGGAGACCAGATGGAAAGGAAGTAAGGCCAGGAACATTGGAGGTGGATTCGAACTGTTCTATCACGGTGTAGAGAGGAAGAGAAATGGAGTAGGGATAATCCTAAAGGAACAGCTTGGGAAAAGTGTTCTGGATGTAAAGAGAGTGTCAGACAGGATCATGAGCCTGAAGTTGGAGGTTGATGGTGTAATTTTGAATGTGGTCAGTTCATATGCACCACAGGTTGGTTGTCAGTTAGAGGAGAAAGAGGAATTTAGGAGTAAGATGGATGAAGTGGTAGATGGTGTCCCTAGAGAGGAGAGATTGGTGATTGGTGCAGACTTCAATGGACATGTTGGTGAAGGGAACAGAGGGGATGAAGAGGTGCTGTATGTATGGTGTGAAAGACAGAAATGCGGAAGGTCAGATGGTTGTAGATTTTGCTAAGAGAATGGAAATGGCTGTGGTGAACACATTTTCAGAAGAGGGAAGAACACAGGGTGACATACAAGAGTGGAGGGAGGTGCACACAGGTGGATTATATCCTTAGCAGAAGATGCCACCTAAAGGAGATTGGAGATTGTAAAGTGGTACCAGGGGAAAGTGTATCAAGGCAGCATAGGGTGGTTGTCTGTAGAATGAGGTTAGAAACAAAGAAGAGGAAGAGAGTGAAGACAGAGCCAAAGATTAGATGGTGGAAGCTGAAGGAGGAGGATGGTTGCAGGCAGTTCAGGGAAAAATTGCAACAGGCCCTTGGGGGCAGTGAGGAGCTACCTGAGGACTGGGAAACTACAGCTAAGGTGGTGAGAGAAACTGGCAAGAATGTGTTGGGTGTTTCGTCTGGTCAGAGGAAAGAAGACAAGGAAAGTTGGTGGTGGAATGAGGAAGTCCAGGAGAGTATTCAGAAGAAGAAGGCAGCTAAGAAAAAGTGGGATAACCAGAGAGATGAAGGAAGTAGGCAGGAGTGCTGTGAGGCTAGTCGCATAGCGAAAAGAATGGTGGCAAAGGCAAAGGCTCAGGCCTATGATGAGCTGTATGAGAGGCTGGACAGTAAAGAAGGAGTAAAGGACTTGTATCGTTTGGCTAAACAGAGAGATAGAGCTGGAAAGGATGTACAGCAGGTTAGGCTGATAAAGGATAAAGAGGGAAATGTACTAGTGAGTGAACAGAGAGTGATGAGTAGATGGAAGGAGTACTTTGAAGAACTAATGAATGAGGTAAACGAGAGAGAGAGGAGGACAACGGCGGGAGAGATAGTGGATCAGGAAGTGCAGAGAATTAGTAAGGTGGAAGTGAGGGCAGCTTTAAAAAGGATGAATAATGGAAAGGCAGTTGGTCCAGATGACATACCTGTGGAGGTATGGAGATGTTTAGGAGAGAAGGCAGTGGACTTTTTAACCAGGTTGTTTAACAAAATCCTGGAGAGTGAGAGGATGCCTGAGTGGAGAAGCAGTGTACTGGTCCCCATTTTTAAGAACAAGGGTGATGTGCAGAGCTGCAGTAACTACAGAGGTATAAAGTTGATGAGCCACACCATGAAGGTATGGGAAAGAGTTGTTGAAGCAAGGCGAAGGCGAGAGGTCCAGATCAGTGAGCAGCAGTTTGGTTTCAGTACCACAGATGCAATTTTTGTGTTGAGAGTGTTGGTAGAGAAGTACAGAGAAGGTCAGAAGGAGCTGCATTGTGTCTTTGTGGATCTAGAGAAGGCAGATGATAGGGTGCCAAGAGAGGAACTGTGGTACTGTATGAGGAAATCAGGTGTAGCTGAAAAGTATGTTAGGGTGGTGCAGGACATGTATGAGGATAGTGAGACAGTGGTGAGGTGTGCAGTTGGAGTGAATAATGGTTTCAAGGTGAAGGTGGGGTTACATCAGGGATCAGCTTTGAGCCCCTTCTTGTTTGCAATGGTGATGGACAGGTCGACAGATGAGGTCAGGCAGGAGGCTCCATGGACCATGATGTTTGCAGATGACATTGTAATCTGTGGTGAGAGTAGAGAGCAGGTGGAAGAGAATCTGGAGAGGTGGAGGTTTGCACTGGAGAGGAGAGGAATGAAGGTCAGTAGAGACAAGACGGAATACACGTGTGTGAATGAGAGGGAGGCAGGTGGAAAGGTGAAGATGCAAGGAGTAGAGGTCGTAAAGGTGGATGACTTCAAATATCTTGGGTCAACCATCCAGAGCAATGGACAGTGTAGAAAAGAGGTGAAGAAGAGGGTGCAGGCAGGATGGAGTGGGTGGAGACGGATGTCAGGGCTGATGTGTGACAGAAGGATAGCAGCAAGAGTGAAAGGGAAGGTTTACAAGACAGCAGTGCGTCCTGCTATGATGTCTGGTTTGGAGACTGTGGCTCTGTCTAAAAGACAGGAGGCTCAGCTGGAGGTGGCGGAGATGAAGATGCTGAGATTTTCGTTGGGAGTGACCAGGCTGGACAAAATTAGAAATGAGCAGATCAGAGGGACAGTGAAGGTGGAGCAGTTTGGAGCCAGAGAAGGCCAGGTTGAGATGGTTTGGGCATGTGTTGAGGAGGAATAGTGGATATATTGGGCAAAGAATGTTGGAGATGGAGCTGCCGGGTAGAAGGAGAAGAGGTAGACCTCAGAGAAGGTTTATGGATGTAGTGAAGGTGGACATGGAGATGGTTGGTGTGAAAGTAGAGGAGGCAGTGGATAGGGCAAGATGGAGGCAGATGATCCGCTGTGGCGACCCCTAAAGGGAGCAGCCGAAAGAAGAAGAATTTAGCACCTTTCACAAACCCAAGGTCGCTTCACATGGCATGGGCCAAAAAAAAAAGCAGTGGAGGAGGAAGAAAGTTTAATTAAAACTAGCTTTAAACACAAGATCACAAAATAGTTTTCCTTTGCTATATTGCATCTGTAGGCCTCTGTTCATAAACATAAACCAGCCCAAACTCATTTACTATAAAATGAAATGGTGTTTGTAGAAATTCAGAAAAAAGCCGCGTCAGTCTCGACTGCATATGTGGACATATTTCTATATTGAGCTCTATTTACACAAAGTTAGGTTAGTTCATCATTTATGTTGAACAGACTCTCCCAAAGTTTTACGCTGCTGCGCTGACGTTGAACCGCGTGCTGCACTGGGTCGGTATGACCAACAGGTCAAAACCAGCTCTAAACAAAGTGACCGCTGGGCCCTGATTGGTGCTCTGGCTTTGCGCTTCTTTCGTTTTGACATGTTACGTTTTTATGCACACAGAAACTTAAAGGAACAGATTTTGCATAATATAGTGGAGTAAACAGTAAGATATTTGACTATGAAATGTAGTGGAGTGAAAGTAAGAAGTCACCCAAAATGGAAAAACTTCAGTAAAGTACAGATGCATGAAAAAACTACTAAAGTACAGCAATGAATTACGTTTACTTAGTTACTGTCCACCATTGAGTATCTGATGAAGAAAAGATAACTGCATCATAACTTAACAATAAACCTATTTATTTTAAGTTGAGGGTGTTGAGATTTCTATCAGCATGTACATGAATGATGCTAAATCATGCTAAATTAATTTTAACTTTTTCCCATTTGAATTTTTAATATAATTTACATCAGCATGTGTCATACTGCACTATAATGAGGCAACAGATGACAATATTAGAAAGGGAAAGTTTGTGAACAAACTTGAAATTGACTTGAAAAAGCCAGTTAATTGCATTAAAACGTTGGAATGGTGGAAGACTGTTGATGGTTGTTAAAGTGTTGCTAAAATGTTGCTAGGTGGTTGCTACAGTATCCAAGTTGAATGGTAAGGTGTTGCTAGGTGCTGCCTTAACTATTATAACCCTTAAATTCACTGCCACATTAAATGTATTGGTTTCTTAAATACAGTGGCACCTTAAATTTACTGATACCTTACATACAGTTCCACGTTAAATTCACTGATACCTCAAATTCACTGCTACCTTAAATGTAGTTCCACCTTAAATTCACTTATACCTTAAATTCAACGCGGCCTGAATGTCGCAATGAGAACACATAGTGAGCATAAGATGGTTGATAAAACGTTATTATTGCATTAGATGTTTTTTGCAAGTTTAAGAACAGTATTAGGCTGCTTTGGGGTTCAGAAAGGGCCTCTCAACACACTTTCTCTCTTTGCACCACAACCTTTTATCTGTTTTAGAGAAGTTCCCAAAGCTCCTGTTGTGAAGGGAAGCAATTCAACCATCTGTATTGCGAACCCAGTGCACAGCCATACACTTTAAAAACCTACAACGAAAAATAAATAAAAACTCCTTTCTAAAACAAGCACATGCAGCTGCAGATGAAATGATGGTGTTGAGTTCCATGTTTAGAAATGAATGCAGTGGAGCTACTGACACCTGACACAAGCAATTTTGGTGCAGCACAGTGTAAACATTTTGTCACAGGAAAGGGACAGATGGAAATATATGGAAAGCATGTCAGGAGGGAGGGGTTTCTGATATAGTCTCCTAAAGTTAATTTTCATAACTCCTCAGTTTTCCCCTTATTCCAAATGTACTTGATCAGCCAAGATGTGTTGGTGTTTGAAGTTTGCTATTTGTTTTTTCAGCTTTAAGGTTAATGTAGCTAACAAGTAATGGAAGCTTATCGCCACCAGTTTAGCATCATGTAAACGGCATGACTTGCACACCTGCCTCAAACCATATTGAGTTGTTATGTAATCTCTTCTATTTAATATATGGAGAGCTAACTCAAGAAGCAAATTTCATACACCAAAAACGCTTAACTGATTTTTGACTGAACCATTGCATTAAGGCGCAGCTCAGGAGATAATGAAAAGATCAACAACCAGCTTGTCTGAAATTGAGCACTGATACAAGACCAGATGAAAACTGTGGAAATCACTTACTTCTGTGGCTTGTAATTTGGATCCACAAATTGTGCCCGTGTTCGTTGCCCCCACCAGGAGTACAGTATCATACCACTGAACCCTGTTGTATAAAAAGCATTATAATTATAATATGTATATATTTCACAGTGAAGTAAGCAAAAACCAAAATGAATTGAGGGGCATTGCACCTGATGCCAGGTACGTGAGGGCAGCTGCAAATGTTATCCTGGCATTGACAAGTTCAGAGCCTCCAATCTTGGTGCACTTCATTCCAATCAAGGCGAGCACAGCCCCCCAAAAGCCCAGGATTACAGAGACGATGGCCAGGGCACGGCACACGTGCAAGAAAACTTAGAGAAACATGCGGTGCTTAATTAATAATGCTGCACAATGCAAATTCTTTGAAGTCACTAAACTTTACAACATATTTTCACAACTCATCGTATACTTTATTACCAAAGCAACATTCCACCTTATGTCTATTTTTGAAGAATTTTTGCTAATAACCTTTACCTGGCAGATCCATCATGGAGGGATAATACTTGCAATCGGACACACCAGTGGTGTCGGAGACACAGTCCATCCACAGATTGGAAAAGTAGTTGACTGTGCTGAGGACGGCTTCTCCTATCTCTGAGAAATTCCAGTATTCAGTGGCCAGAGTAGAACAGTTCAGGATCCAGCCACAAAGACAACAAATAAAGCAACCAATCTCCATATACATAATTACAGTGCGTTTCATGTTTCAGGCTTTGCAGGGAGCGATAGAAAAAAATATCCCAATTAAAAATGACAAGAAATGTGCAAAAATTGCCACCAAAGCTGAAGTCAGTATGAAAATAAAAACACAGAGGTGTTCAATTTGAATCTGGAAGACAAAATCGCCTTCTAAACCTCTTTGCCTTCTCCTCATTGTCTTCTGTGGTTTTGCCCAGTAAGCAGCTTCTCATGCCTCAGGGTTCAGGTAACCACAACTAAGACCTTCTAATGGGGGCAGTTTCTCTAATTACCATTTCTCTCTGAACAAAGGACATTACCCATATTAAACAGGCTGCCATAAGGGCTAGAGGAGGGACCAAGGAGGGACTAAGGTTCTCCCTCTTCTCTTTTCCCAGGCCCTCAGCGTAAAAAAAAAATCTCATGAAGATTATTATCTCCATGGGAGTGGAGCAGGATTCAAAAAAGGCAATATCCCTCTGCATACTGAATCCATTGTAGCACACAGCCCCATTAGACTGCAAGCAGCACATGACACGTGCCAAGACATCTTTTCTTTCATTAGACCAAAAGTCACATTTTAATCGTTTAGTTAGCAAACTTTGGACAGCAGACATATCTTGGCTGGTCAACTAAGAGAAATATTTTTTTGGCCAAGCCATTTCACTGCTAAGACCGTGTGCCCTCAGGGAATAATTGTTTAGATTAGCAGGGTGGGACCTCCCTATGTCTGGAGTAATGTCGATATGATGCTGTTTATGTCTAAGCAGCACTGTCAGTAATACCAGCAGCAAGAGAGGGGGCAAGACTATTGAGCTGTTCTCTGAAAAGATTAGAGCACATGAATATGTAGCATATAAATAAGTATTTTAAATGGGGATTTTAATAATAATTTCAAGTTAAACTGTGGATAAAGTTTCATTACAGGTTTGACTGTATGACCACACAGCAATGCAGGCAAGATCACATGAATATCACTGCACAGACAGTTTCTCAGCACTGCAAGCATGTGTGGCTATAAAGAAAATCCACCAGTGTTTAAAAAGTCTGTATAATTGCTTAGAGTGGTAAACAGTCATTCTGACTGGTTTGGTGCAAAACGCTCCATTCTAGAGAAACTTAGTGTCAGAAATGTTCACAGCAGTATTGATAGGAACCAAATGTCTGAAGAGTTTAATGCCTCTAAAAGCTACAGTTATAAATGTGCTGCCTGACATCTGATGCATTGTGTTACGGAAGATTTGAGATAAGATTTATTCGTGGCAGAGAGGTATGTGCATTTATTATATGGTTATAAGGCAAAATAAGGAAAACATATTTCTTTGAATTTACCACTATTTCACCATCATCAGCATTACATATACCTCCAAAGACCTGTGTTTATTCACTGGTCATTTTGGTGGATGTGAGTGGAATTCCCCTTCAAACCAGTATTGCACAGCTTCTGCCAGTATAAATTACACCAGGATCTTCATGAAATTAAGACAGCGATATATATATATATATAAATATCTTCATAATGATTTAGAGCTATATCATTAGTTTGCAATCATTTAATGTTGACTTAAAAACTAATACCTCATCATTCAGTGTTTGTCATATGAACATTTTAATGTTAAAACAAAATAAAAATAGACCGCTTCCTTTATCAGGACAGTTATCCAAAGCATACCAACAAGAATATACAAAATTGTATTTACAGAATCAAGCTCTTGCAGTAGCCAAACCAGTCCCCTGACTCACATTCCATGGAAATTTTTAAGGTAAACTGAAGAGGAGATTCCACAAGTGAGGACCAAGGATTATAAAGCATCAATGGACAGAAATGGATCTGAGATAATTATCCAGATTTTGTCTGGATAAATGGTCTCAGATCCATTTCTGTCTGTTCCCTGTCCTCATCCGGCTTCATAGTAATGTACTGAGTGCTAATATGTTGAGAACAGGATGGTGCACAAAGTACTAAATGCAGCGTTGCCTGTTTTATCGTGAGGCTCCTGTCACTACATGTAAGGCCCACCAGAAACCACAAGGGGGCACCTTGTCAGGAACCAGTGCAGAACAGAGAAGCACCTTCTCATCTTTCGGTAGCTTCAGTTTACATATTGGACATAAGAATCAGTTCAGATGTTGTAAGATAAGAAAGGAGTGGTCAGACAGTGATGATGGAGAGATTTATGGGAATGTAATGGAAGTCTTTATTTTCTTCAGCAGAAACCATTTGATCTTCATTTTTTTTGTTTAACCATCATTAAGATCCTTAGAGCAATGTTCCAATATCCAGTGTAAAGCCTTCTTAAAAGAGTAAGAGGTTGTTACTACAGCCAAAAGGTGGGACTAACTCCCTATTATTACCTTTGATCTTGGAATGAGCTGAATGAGCAAATTTAAAAATTAGTTTTTCCTTCTTTTAGTTTTTAATATTTCCAGATGTGAATCTAATTTTGACCTTTAGAGACCAAAAACAGTAAGGTAAAAGACCATAATACTATAGCATGGATAATCTTTATCTTGATCTTATTAGGTATCTTATTGATCTATTAGGTTCTTCCTCTGGTCAGCCAGTTTTCTTCTATTATTGAAGTATTGATTGGTCTTTCAGACAGCTGGGATAGGCTCCAGCACCCCATGACCCAGGAGGGGAAGCGGCTTAGAAGACGTGTGTGTGTGTGTTTGGTCATTCAGTGCTGTGCATTATGTAATTGTTTCTAACATTTTGTCTTTGACTGTCACCGATGATCCAGCCTTAAAATGAACATGTAAATGCTACATGTTTAGCATTTGACTGATATGTCATTATCAAAGTGTGTTAATAATAGAAATAGAAAATATCATAACCACAGCATTAAATGTCATCTAGTGTATCCAGGACAACCAAAAGGTCTCAGTCTTTCTCATTTCTTGATGCCAGTGTCAAGATGCTTTTATGACTGTATCAAACCCTGAACCAACAGTCCAGCCTTTTTTTCAGTGTACTGCTTTGTGCACTCCAACATATGAGGTCATACATATCAATGCATATTCAGGCATAACAAGGCTCTGGTTGTTCTGTTAATGTGGGTCATACTGGTTTATCAGCATACCAGCATCCAAAACACAACATATGCTGATATTGCTGGTGACCAGCTATGCTGGTCTGTGCTGTTTTTCTGGCAAGGAACTGTTGGCAACCTGTTGGCAAACCAAAACATGTTAGCTTCTCCTAACCATAGTGTTTAACAACTAGCTACTATAATGTAAACTTAAAGAGAACCTCTCACTCCAAATCAGTTGACCAATGAGATACTTTTACTAAGACCTATCCACCCTTAAAATATGTCAAAATGAAATGAAAGATTTAATTAGAAAAGCAGGGATTGCAGATATAAGAGCAAAGAGTGGTACTAAAAGAGTAGAAAAGGGACTGAATATATATTTATAAAAAGAAAATTTAGTTTGCCCAAGAAAAAAGAATCTCTGTAATTTCCCCTACTTAGCAGTAGGAAAGACAAAGGAGATGTTTGCTTAAGTCTCTTACTGCTCAGACTTTTCTTCTAAGCAAACGTGTCCAGTGATCTTATAAGTGTTGTGTTAAGTGTTCTGAGGAGTTTGTGATAAAGTTATATGTTGTGTTTAGATAAGAAAGAAGAAAAAAGGAATTAAGTCTTTGCAGCCATAAAATATCAGTATTTGAGCAATGATATGTATATGGCTTGATACTTAATATTTTGCTTGTGGATTTCATTCGTTTTAAAAATAACTTCATAATTAACTCCAAAGAGCTAAAATATCCTGCATGCAGCATTAAATTTCAGTGAAATTCTGAAGAAAATCTTTTTGAATGAGTGTGTAAGGAATGAAAAGTATAATAAATAATATTTAAAAGGTACAATAAATATTATTACGAACAAAAGTAATAATATACACTGCTCAAAAAAATAAAGGGAACACTCAAATAACACATCCTAGATCTGAATGAATGAAATATTCTCATTGAAGACTTTGTTCTGTACAATGTTGAATGTGCTGACAACAAAATCACACAAAAATCAATGGAAATCAAATGTATTAACCAGTGGAGGCCTGGATTTGGAGTCACACACAAAATTAAAGTGGAAAAACACACGACAGGCTGATCCAACTTTGATGTGATGTCCTTAAAACAAGTCAAAATGAGGCTCAGTATTGTGTGTGACCTCCACGTGCCTGTATGACCTCCCTACAACGCCTGGGCAGCTCCTGATGAGGTGGTGGATGGTCTCCTGAGGGATCTCCTCCCAGACCTGGACTAAAGCATCTGCCAGCTCCTGGACAGTCTGTGGTGCAACGTGGTGTTGGTGGATGGAGCGAGACATGATGTTCCAGATGTGCTCAATCGGATTCAGGTCTGGGGAACGGGTGGGCCAGTCCATAGCTTCAGTGCCTTCATCTTGCAGGAACTGCTGACACACTCCAGCCACATGAGGTCTAGCATTGTCCGGCATTAGGAGGAACCCAGGGCCAACCGCACCAGCATATGGTCTCACAAGGGGTCTGAGGATCTCATCTCGGTACCTAATGGCAGTCAGGCTACCTCTGGCGAGCACATGGAGGGCTGAGCGGCCCTCCAAAGAAATGCCACCCCACACCATTACTGACCCACTGCCAAACCGGTCATGCTGAAGGATGTTGCAGGCAGCAGATTGCTCTCCACGGCGTCTCCAGACTCTGTCACGTCTGCCACATGTGCTCAGTGTGAACCTGCTTTCATCTGTGAAGAGCACAGGGCGCTAGTGGCGAATTTGCCAATCCTGGTGTTCTCTGGCAAATGCCAAGCGTCCTGCACGGTGTTGAGCTGTGAGCACAACCCCCATCTGTGGACGTCAGGCCCTCATACCATCCTCATGGAGTCGGTTTCTAACCGTTTGCAGACACATGCACATTTGTGGCCTGCTGGAGGTCATTCTGCAGGGCTCTGGCAGTGCTCCTCCTGTTCCTCCGTGCACAAAGGTGGAGGTAGCGGTCCTGCTGCTGGGTTGTCGCCCTCCTACGGCCTCCTCCACGTCTCCTGGTGTACTGGCCTGTCTCCTGGTAGCGGCTCCAGCCTCTGGACACTACGCTGACAGACACAGCAAACCTTCTTGCCACAGCTCGCATTGATGTGCCATCCTGGATGAGCTGCACTACCTGAGCCACTTGTGTGGGTTGGAGAGTCCGTCTCCTGCTACCACAAGTGTGAAAGCATCACATAAACATCAGCCAGAAAGCAGAAAGCTACTGAGAAGTGGTCTGTGGTCCCACCTGCAGAACCACTCCTTTATTGAGTGTGTCTTTCTAATCGCCAATAATTTCCACCTGTTGTCTGTTCCATTTGCACAACAGCTGTGAAATTGATTGTTAGTGTTGCTTCCTAAGTGGACAGTTTGATTTCACAGAAGTTTGATTTACTTGGAGTTATATTGTGTTGTTTAAGTGTTCCCTTTGTTTTTTTGAGCAGTGTATATTATTTGCTGTCTGTCTTCAACAGAAATGCTAAGAACATGTACTGTTGGAAAGCAGGCACTACCCTCCATATTGAGGTAGTTCTTCCAATCAGACACGCCAGTGGTGTCAGAGACACAGTCCGTCTACAGATTGGAATAGTTGGCTGTGGTTAAGGACGACATCTCCCACTTCAGAGAAATTCCAATACTCAGTGAGTTGTACACTGAAACTAGGCAGGCTTCTGTAGTTTTGCATAGTAAGCAGTTTTACGTCCTTAGAAGTGTTTGTAAACATAACTGACATTGAAATTCCAATGCGGGTAGTTTCGTACGTATGACTGCACTCGTGTACTGCATAGACAGGATCGTGCAGTTGCCACAAGTGCTGGAGGAGGGACCAAGGACAGACTCAAGATTCTTCCTGTCCTTCTTTCCTGTCGCCTCAGCTCTGTAAAAGAAACCAGTAGAAATGTTGAAGATCTTTATCTGCAAGAAAGTGCATCTTTTCAAAATGAAGAAGCTTAACTGACATGTTTCTAAGCAGGTGTGCCCACAGGGCCTTCATTTTATTTACGTCAGCAGAGTAGTATGGAGAGCTGTGAGGAGAGCTGCAGATATGATGCTATTTATGCCTAAGCAATAAGCAGCACTGTCAGAAATATCAGCATCAAATAAGGTTCAGCTGTCTAGTTTAAACTCTAAAAAAATGTAAATGATTTTGTTTTTGGTTTGGATATAGTGCTGTGCAAAAGTCAGAGACCACCCTTTATTTCTTTGAGGTACAGCCAAAATGGCCATTAAGTACAAGCTGTTCGTTTGACAGCATCAAGAAAAAAGCAGTGAATGTGTTCGCTTAACCATGTCCAAAGCTCTCCTGAAGGAAGTTCAGGATTATTTCTAGTTTTCTCCCAATTCCTAGCAGCAGTAGTTCAGCACTTAAATTAAATCAGGTCTGCTTGTGAAGGATTTGGACAAATCCGACAGGAGTGCAGGTGACATCTAAAGCCAAACTTCAAATAAGCTTACACAATATATATGTTCATTTTTATGAGATGGTTGTTCCTTTTTATTGTTTGTTTTTTTTGGAGTTTTTTTTGTAATTTAAGCTGGTTTTAAATAAATTTGCTTAGGTGTTTAAGACTTTTGCACAGTACTGTATGTTTAATATGAAATGATGCAGAAGCCTCAACAACGTCATATAACGTCTTTGCCTTTATGATTTTTGGGAGACTTGCATTCAGTTACATTTTATGCTTTTTATGGTCCAGGTAGTCCTAAACAGGAAGGATAGACAGAAACAATTATGTATTTTTCTGAAGCTTACAGATGCTGAATATACTCAGACGTTCCACTGCAGCTCTTTAGTTTTTGACCTGCTCCTGTTGTACATCTATTTTTTTCTTGGATTACCTTTATTTGGTTCATTATTTCCCCAATGTAACAATACTTTTCAGTGAGCAGACTGCTGCTGCTGTACTCACCTCCATAAAGGGTTCAGCATTTGTGTAGCTTTTTCATCTCGTACTTTTATTTTTACCCATACTGTAATTGTTTTTCATCACTGTTCATTATTGATTTCAGGCTATTACCACACAGCCATTCTTAATACTTACTGTGTGCAACAATATGAAAAAGTTTGAACATCCTCAATCAAATTATATATGTGTTAATAATAGGTTAACAGCACGTTAATGTCTACAGGAAATAAATTTGAATATGGCATTTTTTTCTGCTAATTTCCTCCACAACTCTTTATTTGATGAGCTTAAAAAAACACATAAAAAATAAAATGTGCCATAACTTTTGCAAAAGGCACATTTTATGTTTTATCTTTTTAATTAATACATTAAATTCAGAAAATAAACAGTAAATGTGCATTGAAATGTGCAGTGGTGTAAAGTGTACTTATTTTCACTTCAGCAAATCAGCAAAGCATGTAATTTGACCAAGGGTGCCAAATCAGGTGACCATAACCCCTGAAAACACATTAAGGTCTTGGTAGACATCTGAGCTGTTACACGAATCTGCACCACCTGTGTCAGTGCAGCTTATAGTCAGAACCTCAGTGATTCAGAGACACATTACAATCTGCAATATGGGAAATTAGTTTATTGGACAGACAATTCAATTTCCATCTGAGCAATACTTTGCCATCCATATGTAATTTGTTACTTGGACATGAAAAATAAAATAAAATAAAATACAGCTTCTTAATAAAACATTTCCTTCTAAAACAACAACAAATACAAGTGAAATAGACATGATGCACTGAGTTAGTTCAGCTTAGTTTGTTTAGCAGAATTTTGTCAATATAAACTGCAATATTCTCATGGTTTTGTTGTGAGATCCAATTGTTAACCAGTCTCAGGGCATCTAAATAGTAGTTGCTAAACCTTAAGAGATATGACTACTTGTGAACTATTGTTTACTATAATGTTTATCTCACTATATGGTCCACCAAAAACCAGAAGGGCTTGTTGTCAGCAGCCAGTGAATGATAGATGGGTAACAGGAATAACAGGCCATGGTCATAGTACAGTTCAAGCCATGAGTGTTTAAGAGAAATTCCTAATGCACAGATTTTGTCCAGGCATCATCCTCTGTCTGTCTTAATGCTGGACCTGGAAGACCTAGAAACCCTGATGGAACATCTCAAGTAAGAAAAATACAAATACAGAGCCCTCTACTCTGTTACTACGTTGAGAGGAACATCAGGTGCTAGAAGGGTTTGAGTCTTGTGTGAGATTTTGGACACAGTGGAAGGTGAATGTAAGCAGAGGTCAGACACAGTGGACACTTTGGATTTGCTGGAAAGTTCAGAAATGACAGAGAGGTTTGTGGGAGTGGAACGCAAGGTTTTGCTCTCTTCAGCATCCATCAGATATCGGGTACTGTAGAAACAGGTTTGATTAAGCATTAAAAGCACATAAATCACACAGAACTTATGAGTGAAACAAGCGGTCTTTCATCTATGCCTCAGGTACTGGAGGGTCACAGACTTGCGTAGTCTTGTTTTATTCCTGTTATAACACACTTCATTCAACTCAATACAATCTCAAGTTGGGCCAAGGATAATACTTATGTGTGTTGTACTGTGACTGTCTGGAAATGCAGTTGGATGCTTTTGACTAATAAGATGCTAAGAGAACGTAACGTAGTATCTCCAGATGTGAACTCACCTGTCCTCCAGAGACCAGAGCCTAAAAACTGAAACCAAGTAGAACAGCCCTCCAGTGATCTGAAATACACACCCAACCCATCCAAGGAACAATGGTGTTCCCAAGTCATACCTGACAATAAAAGGAAAAGAATACAGTTATGCTTTACTTGAACCCTGCTACATAACATTGACATAACCATACTATAAACATACCGTGTCATGGCAGGTGTCATATGGGGTCATGACAGTTTACATTGTGTAATAGCTATCATAACATATGTCATAATGTTTGATGGCATGAGGGCTAACTTGAGGGCACTTAGCAAAAATTTGCATCACATAAGCTGTCATGACATGACATTGTGGCATCTGTCATAACAGTTAACGATGTTGGTAACATAACAGTTGGTAACATTACATATCTTCATTTACTGTTATCCTGCTACTGTTATGTGTTACTGATAAAACACTGATGACAAAATGTTACATTTCCAATCAAATTAAAGCTATTATTTAAGTTTTGGGAATATGGAGAAGCTCAGAGGAACATTTTGTAACATCAGTTGTGATTCAGAAACCACTATGACCATGTTGAAGGAATATTTAAAGAGAACTTAGTCAAAACCGAGAAGGTAAGTGAATATTGTCATCATATATTCATCAGTATAATGTTGATTTTGCACTTGAGACATAAACATTAAGCTAGACATTCTTTTTAAAGTGTGTGTAACTGTGCGTGTAACATTAATATATGAAGACATATGACAAGTTCTGAAACACCTCTGACTTTTAAAGAAGTATTTTAGACTTTACTGAGTGACTTGCAGCTGTGCATGTTGTATGTTCATGATATAGAAATGCTATTTCTTTTTCATTTAACAAAAAAATCTTACATAGTGCAGCTTTAAGAGCCACCATAATATTACACTCTTAAGATTATCGTCTTAATGTTTTGGACATTTGGTAGGGACACACAGGCAACAATGTATAGCCAACATTTATTCTTAGAAGATCTGTACTTACTTCAGTTCGAAAGCAGGGTTGAAATATTCTGTAGAGACATGCCAAGCATAGACTGCATAGCCTGCCGCAGCCAACAAACCTTATAAAAGAGAAAAGCAACACAAATTTGACCTCTGAGGAGCTCGTGATCACAGTCTACAAATACAATGATGCACTAATTAATTACATTAGTACCGCTCGTGTTATGACAGAGGCTTCCAATGAACATGGCTCTGTTCTTCTCTTTCTCTTTGCCTCCAATGTAAGTGCATTCCATTCCCACCATGCTTAGAATGAACCCCAGCACACCAATGGCTACTCCGCTCATCAGCAGAGCTCTCACAATCTGTACATGATCTGCACACAGAAGAATTTTCACTTTGCAAATATTTTTTTTGGGATGTACCAAAGTGCCAAAATATGTCCAGTACAAAAAACATGATATATGGCCATATATGCTCCAATAACTGACAGAAGTGGACGTACATATATGTAATATGTGTTTACATTATATTTGAATGAAATGTTTACATGTCTATGTGACAACGAATATATACACTGATGATACAAATCTATATAGACTAAATATTATCATTCTTTTACATCAAAAGACAGTAATATTGCCTAAATTCATGACTGAATACATGTCAAAGCCTTATATGCATATTCAACATTTTTTTAGGTTTTTGTATCTGCATGTTTAAGTAGCAAATGTTAAGATATCATTACTTCATATTGCTGTTTTACATAGCATGAATGGGGACCCAAAATATTTGGTGCTCCATTTCTTCTTCAGGTACATTAGCATAGCAGTAATACATTGTGGAAGTATTACCAGACCCTCAGTTTGCACTTACATTCCACAGACCAGAGCACAGGGAAGTCGTAGCAGTTGGAGACAGCGTTAGAATCAGTGGAGCAGGCCCTCCACAGACTGGACCAATACCAGGCCACAGTGAAGACGGCGCTGCCGCCCTGGCCACCAGTAGCAGCTACTTTCCACCCCTCCATGGCTAAAGAGCAGGCGATGAAGGTCCAGCCCAACATGGTCTGAAGAAACCCCCAAATCTGCAGCGTGCGGATGTTCATCTTCAGCGCTGTCCTCTGCTGTAAGGTAGACTCAGAGTCTCACCCTGCTCCTTGTTTTTAGTCTCTATCACTACTATTTTCCCTTTATTCCTTTCTTTCCTGCCTTTCCTATTTGTCTACATTTCCAACCCTCCATGCACTTGTCTAGTTTTGACACTTTGACACAACTCTTTTAGTATGTAATTGGTCTTCATCTCACATGGTCAAAATGCTGCCTCAGTCCTTGTCAGGTCATCTTGCAAACCAGTATAAAGCACAACTGGCTTAAAGATAAGGTGTCCTCCTTATTCTCAGTGTGAGCATGTCTCAGTACACGTTCCCAGGGCCTCACTGATAAGAAATGCAAGGCATTGAGAATGCTTACGTGAGCATGTAGCTCATATTTCTGCTTCACTAAAATATTATCACAGATTTGAAAGCAGATTTGCCTTCAGTAGAATTAAATAGAGGTACCCCTTATGCCATTGGGTACCTCATGTCACCTTGTCTTGACTTTTTATTTAATTTTTCTATTTTAAAATGTTGTGAAAAGGTACAAATATGCAGTTATTGCAGTATCTTTAAAATGTATTCAAATATGCAGAGATTGTAGTATCTTTAAAATGTATTCAGGGTGTATAATTGGGCCATAAGACTATTGTTGCATCTTTGAGGCTACATTTACAGTTTGAACCAATGAACATTTACCTGTACAGTACATTTACAACAGTGTAGAGCAAAATAAAATATTATTTTTGTCAAACAATAGTTGAAATATGTTTTTGTTCTTCCTCTGTCACAGTATAACAAAAAACCATTACAACCATTCTCAACATACAGACATACAGCATCGGCCCTCGCAGGATTAAAATCATTGAGTGGGATTTCAGGAGGTTTTTTCTTAGCTATGGGCATCCTAAAGTATTGTCCTCTAGGTAGCTCAAGCTCCAGCTCAAACTCATTGCTTGGCTCATACACTACAACAAGGACCTTCCTAAGTGCAGTAGACTTTTACAATTCATAAAGCTGCTAATGATCCTGACAAACTTCATCTCTGACAAAAAGGGTTAATTGAGGTAGAATGCTAAAATCTGCAGTGCTGTGGGCCACCAGGGCTGAAGTCAACGTTGTGAGACACCACCTTGTCTTGCACAGTACACCTTAGCTTAGCCTTAGCATTATTGTTAGCTATCTAGGTAGTGGCACAGAAAATAAGACCAAAGTGGCATTTACTCAAGCACTTTATAGTTTCCTTATATAGCCATTGTCACGGTTTGGCTTTAAATTGCATAGTTTCAAAGTAAACATGTGGATCAGATGAAGAACAGGTCACTGAATAGGTCAAACCTTAAAGGAATTTCAAACACCAGAGTGGGGCTTTCATTCACTCCAAATTTTGCCTCAGGCTTTGAAACCTTATTACAGTAGTCATTTCATAAAAGTGTGTGTGTCTGTGTGTGTGTGTGTGTGTGTGTGTGTGTGTGTGTGTGTGTGTGTGTGTGTGTGTGTGTGTGTGTGTGTGTGTGTGTGTGTGTATCAGATTTAATTAGCACAAGGTTAGGAGTTTGGTGTGTGGGGGTCTATATTTATTAATATAGTAGTGTCCAGTGTTTGATGTTTTCAAATGAACTCCCTGTCAAGCCTAAACCTGCTCAAGGCTGAGAAGGTCATCCTTTGTCCTTAGAGGAAGATCAAAGAAGAGAAAGTCTCTGTCATGACTCATGACCTGTATCACCTTCAAGGGCGCATGATTGAGGGTCTTCCACAATCCCGCAGAAATGGTACAGAACCCAGAACCACAGTGCTGAATTTTTTTAATGCCAGAGCGTTAAAAAAACAAGAAACAAGACTAAAAGTCATGCTGATGACATTTAGATGATTTTGTTTACACTATTTGGCAATGATGTCAAACCCAGCACACAGAAAACTTGGTGAAACCTCTTTATTCTTTCTGATGATATCCTTTTTTTAGGATCCTATTTTTAGATCTTTTAGAAGTATCATGCTCCATCATGACTCCAAGCAGGATTGCATAACCTGTATGTAAACCATATTGTTAAAAATCTCAAATTGATCTTTAAATCGTGGTTTTAGTTCTTACAGTTAGATCATATTCATATTATGCATTCGTGCATCATGCTTCTTTTGTAAGTTTCCACTTTTTAAAATCTCCAGCAACTGCAGTAGACGGGTGTATAGTTTTAGCCTTTACACTGATAATGTATGCAGCCCCCTGGTGGTTATTTTTGCACATTGGAGGACAATTCCTGAAAGATTAATGCCAGCCTTTGTAGAATGCATTTTATGAAGCACTGTAGGTGCTAAACTTGGTGAAGAAGGATGTACTTCTTATCAATAAAAGAGTAATTGTACAGGGAAAAGGAACTTTTAGGTGGCTTTATTCATTTTTGCCATCCTCCCATTATCAGTTTGTGTGTGGTTTCGATTAATATTTCCGCACACTCTTAAGAATAATGGCTCATTCCAAGCCAAGCAAATGCAAAATACAACAAAACAGGTAATTACTGTGTGAACAAGAAATAATAGCAAAGCTAATATGCAGAACAACCACAATGCAGATTTCTTAAAGGTGTGTGAGCTTGATTATGCATGGCTGTTGCTAATGGCATTCCCTGATGTCCTTTCAAAACATAACCATCCTATTTAGACCGTCCAGTGTTCAGTCAGTTGCAGGCCTGTTTCAGCAGTATTATAGAGCTACTCCTAGTTCAGGCTGGCCTATATATAAAGAAATAGAAGTGCTTTATTAGATTTTGTCAGTAAATTCCACAAGACATCACATATCACTGAGATACCTAACGCATGTTTTACGCCTGGCTGGAACACGAAGTTGGACCACTGTTGCCAGTACAGAGGAACTCCAGAAATGTTTGAGGAACAGAGGTCAAGGTCTAGGGTTTCCATTGATCAGAAGGTGGAGACAGACATCAGGTCCTGAGGAAGTGACTTCCGATCCAATTTCCACATCTAGACAACATGTTCCACAAACGGTGGAGCGCAGCAGGAACCACCATCTAAAATGTCTGTCATCAATTCAGGTGGTTGTCAGGCCTCAGTTCAGCAAGGGGCACACCCATGAAAGATGTTCTCTGTTAATTCCTTCTAAATCATGTGTCTAGAAAGTTATTCCTGCTATGACATTGACCAGTTCTCAGAAATTGACCATCAAACAAAGACATACATATTATATGCACTATTTGTGACGGGTGGCATGAAATAAAGAACAATAATCTGAGGTATTTAATGCTGAATGAGAACATTAGATTATTACATTACTGAGAAAATTTGACATGCCCTAAGAACAGCAGTTGGACATCCATTATGCACATACAATATGACATACAATATGTCTCTTACCGGTAGAATGATTTTATTGTGATATTTCCCGTGGGAGTATTTCACACATAGGCGTTCCTCCCAAACTGTCTGGCAGAGCTGCTTTGATCAGCTGCATCTTTATGAGGACCAGGGCTCTTTTTGTTTTGAGTTGGTAAGAATGAAGTGGCTCCATTGTAGGAGTATTCCCTTTAAGAAACAGAGAGGTTTTTAAGCTTCTCAGAGATAGTTAGACTTAAGAATATGTTCTTGCTATGGCACTTACAATTTGTAAATAATTGTGTGTGGCCAATTTACGTTCATTTGTGTTCTGTCAGTCCATAGTCATCTGTGTATTGGCATTGTGTTGTCATGTCTTCTTCATCTACAGAGAAAGCTGTGTGAAGGGGGAGATCTCACTATCTCTAAAGCAGACAGGCTGAGAACCGCAGTCTTGTCTCCTCTTTCCTTCTGTTTCCATTTTATTTTAAAGCAGGGGTGTCAGAAGTGAGGGCCCAAAGGGTCACAGCTCTGCAACATTTTGTGTTCTGAACTTTCTGAATTCAACTCATAAAGGCCCTTTTACCCTCTTTCTGCAGGTCCCCTAGTGGCCATTCTGTCAGCTGAATCATGTTAACAAGGACACTGTTGGTTCTTTGACTATGACATGTTGTGCGTATGTGTCGAGCTGCTAGCGAGCAAGAGTGAGACACCGGTTCCATAAATTCAAGCTACTCTGTTTAATTTTATTCAATCATTTAACAATTTATTTTGCCACTTATTTTTAGATAAAAATCCATGCTGAAACGTTTATGTACTAAGTCATAGGTTTTGCTCTTTTCCGTCTCTGTCCTGAAAAAGCATACATTAAAAACACACTGTAAAAGTCCAGCTAATGGGATGGAAGACGACCAGCCAGAACCCAGCTGTAAATGTAAATGCTGATTTCTCAATTTGCATTACATAATACTGTGCCATCAGTATAAAACACAGTTAACAGTGAACTTTCTCATGCCAGTGTTGTCGTATGTTATGAGTACACATCGTAACTGCAATTTTCTCATCTAGGCCTAATCTCTCAGTGCCCTAATGACAGCTCTCACCCAAAACAAATCAAATGTCATCTTAAAAATATTCTTTTTTTGCTGATACTTTCTTTATGTAGACCTGCGTTCAATCTGGATAGGACCAAGCTTAAACAGGCCCACCCATGGCTGCAGCCCTGAAGAGACATTATCACAATCGCAAGTAGCAGAGCAGCGCAGTTTCCTCGTTAAAGGGGCAGCACAACTACAGCTGTCTTGATATTTAAAAAAAAATCAATTGCCATAATTAAAAAAATGTATTTAAATACAATAAAAAAGAGTTTTTGAAATTCTGACTTGCTTGCTCACCTACAAAGATGAAAGTAGAGTTTGCTTTCGGTTTCGTAAGCCATGCGCATTTTTATCAAAATATTCCATCTGTATTAGTGAAGAAAAAAAATGCAAGGGCAAAAACTGATCGATGTCCAAACATGAGGAAATTGCATTTAATGGTTACTGTAAAAAAAGGTTTAGAATTCCGCGAGGCAGATTTCTAAAATCTGCAGCGCTGTGGCCTGTCAGGGCTGCTGTCTGACCGTGTTATAAATGTGGGGTCACTGATTTTAAATGAGAACAGTTTTTGTAATGTTTGGCCAACCAATCAGGACAAGGATGTGTCTTAGTCTTGTGAGTCACCTCCTGTTCTGCTAAGCATACAGGGTGAAACTGTAGCCTACCCTTAGGATCAGTGCTAGTTAGCTACAAACCTGACTGGTAAAAAGAGAAAATAAAACCAAAATGGTCAGTTCTGCCATTACCTGTGACGGCTAACACTTTCAAACAAGCCAAGAAAAAATGGTGTGAAAACAAAAGTGGAACAGAACTGAAATAGTCTAGAGCAAATACAATAGTGAACATTGGTATGCTAATAATAGAGAGAGCTAAGGCAGCATGAAGGGGATCAGTAAACACTGAAGGCAGGGTGTGTATTTGCTTGGCTGCTGAGTTTCAAAAACTCTAGCTTCAGCTCACTTCTGCCAAAATCTATGAACCCAACTTTAAAGCAGCACATGCTGTGATCCCACTGAAATCTGCAACAATGCTGTACAACAGGCACCACACTCTACCTCATGCTGAAGCCTTCACTCATGGAGAAGCAGAAAATAAAGCCCCCCAGGATGCAGAGCACAGATCCTGCCCAGCCAATAAAGAGAGCAGCCCCCAGCTCAAACCTAGACATGGATAACATGAATTAGCAGCTGATAACTGGATGATGATAAATAGGCTCATTCAGACAACATTTGCTTTGGTGCCGTGGTGGAATCACCTACTTTTGTGCCACGAATAAAGGGTCAAAAAACTCAGAGGTGATTCTGTGTGCATATAATGAACATGTCGTCAATGAACAGACACCTGCAAAGAGAAAGGAAAGGGGAACGAGAGAAGCCAGAACTTGTTACACTTTCCAGTGAAAGGTATCAAGCTACAACACGCAGCTTGAAGAAGCTCCCCTTGTGTTTGCTTAACATTACTGGGACTTCATACACATATTTCCTTAATTCCCATAATATTGTATTCTTGGCAGATTCTTTAGAAACATAACAAACAATCAAGTAGTAAAAACATCATTTACCACTGAGGATAAAATGCAGTCCAGACAGGCAGGTTATTCTGGCCTTGGTGGTCTCGGAGCCCCCTATCTTTGTGCATTTCATCCCCACCAGGGCCAAAATGGCTCCAAAGAAACCCAGACACACAGCTGAGATCATGAGTCCACGGCACACCTGAATATAAGCTACAGGATCAGACAGACAAAGTGGCAGGAATTTACTTAAAGGAAAACAATTATATATATATAGGTTATGTTGCTGAGCTGTGAAATAATCTCAGAGTGCAGGTCAGAGCACTTCAGAAGGCAACGCTTGGTACTGTCAGTAGGTTTTCAGTTGTCAAGATATTACACAGCTACTAAGACTCGACTTTCTCTGCATACTTACGCATGACCTATTGCAATTTCTCTGATGTTCTAATCTAGTGTTAGTGGTACTTTAAGTGCATTTGGCACAATTTGCACAACCATGGCACAGGCCCTGTTGAAATGATGCAGTTAGCTAAGTAAGCACCTGGATAATTTGTGCCATGGCAGTACATGGCTTAAGCCAAAACCACATTAGAGCTATCTGATACCTCACTGCACTTTTCTCGTTACCAATCACAGTTGCCTGCTCTTTTTGAGAGGAAGTAAAAGACTAAAACCTGGGCTAATAAGGAAAAAACAGGATACATTCAGCGACCTGCCAGTGTTACTACAAGGGTACTACAAAGCATGCATATACTTTTTGGCAGCGCATGCACAAGAGCAATGACCAACCATCCAAAGCCAGCATGGAGGGAAAGTCCTTGCAGTTGGAGACTCCAGTGGAATCTGTAACACATGTTTTCCAGAGATTGGACCAAAAGGTTGCTGTAGTTATGACAGTTCCATCTACGGAGGACACTTTCCAGTGGTCAGTGGGCAGCGTGGAGGAGATTAGAACCCAGCCAGATATGGTAAGCAGAAAAGCAACAATCTCTGTTACCATGTTAGTCATTGTTCTCCAAGACCAAAAGCCAGGTCACCTGAAAGTATGAATGATGTTCCAGTCAGATCTCTGTAAGGAGAACAGTAGCCAGGAGTGGTCAAGAGAGCAGCATTTCCAATGTGTGGTTCTGAAGGGGATGTTCGGAATAGAGCTGCCTGGAGGTGGGTCTGGTTGCTTTATATACAACAGGGAGGGCTTTGTTTTTAGACCTTTTCAACGACTGACCAATAGCCTTTTGTATCCATATTAGCCATCTATGTCACCACAGCACAGTGGTGCACATACACACACACATATCACTCCACAAGAATGATTTGAGGCAAATGGCTAAGGCGTAAGAGGTCAGTAGGTGAGTACATCAGTGGTGGATGTTATTGGAAGTGCCTGAAATTTCTGTGCCTGCAGCGGATATTGGAGAAATGACTGTCCAGATAATAGTAACGAGACCATAGAGACAAGAAAACTGGCAATGTTCAACAAAAACAGAAAACATGCAAAAGAGAACATTTGTGGGCCTTAGCAGTTTAGTGGTTAGATCTCCAGTTATAGGCAAGAATTTTCGAACCCCAGCTTTCTGTACTAGGTGACGCTTTTAAGTGATTCAGTCTATTCATGCTTTCAAAAATTATTGAAAGAGAAAATGGGACTCCTACTAACTATGCAAAACCTGGTAGACCACCAAAACCGTTGCCGTCAAATGAACAGAACTGAAAGCTTTCATTTTTTAGAGACAGAAGCAAACCAAGCTGAAAAAATAACTGGAAATGACCAGGAAAAGGAAACCTTAAAAGAAGAAAACATTATATTTAGTTCTTAAGGCTTCTATGTAATTTTTTTTGTTAAATATTTTCTGTTAAAGATTTCCTTTTTTCCTGCTCTTTTCCCAAAAATGAAAAACGTGTACTGTCACTGGCTGTTTTGACTGGAATTTTGAAAAATACACAGCACTGTTGCTACAATTCTAAAACCTAAACCTTGAATTCTTTATAAAATATTCAGAGCACATATGGCCTCACACAGCAGTTCAGGACATAATGCTGTTCATCTAATAAGCTTTGATTGATATATTAATTGGCAACCATTTCTTTGCAGGCAAATTGTTTTGTCATTAATAACTAATCATTTTTAATGAAAGTAATACATTTTATCCTGTATAAAATAAGTGTAAATCGAGCAGGTCTAGTGGAGAATGCAACATAAACAGTCCTGAATGACTGACCTGTGTTTGAGAGATGGGTGGATCAGGCTCATGTAAAATATCAACACTGAAGCATGTCTAAAGTTTCAGACAGGCTTCCTGAGGGTGCTCTTCTCCAGCAGCTCAAAATAACAGGTCTTTTAAAGCTATTGCACTTCAGGCAAAGGTTAATGGTGTCCCTCTTCACTTTTATATGTCCATTTTGAAGAGAGAGCTTTGTTTTGCAAGCATATGAGAGTATTTGAGTTTCCGATTTGTGTGTATGTGCTTTGTGCCTGCGTAGCTGTGAGTGTGTGTGTTTGAAGCAAGTAAATGGAGATCAAACAGCCCTTCCTGCCTTCAGGTCCACTTGGACATCCTGTTATTGGTCCTACTACTCCCACTGGAGAGGGTTACACCATTCAGCTTAGGGTACACTGCACACACAGAACAGCCAGAGAATATCTGAAGTTAGTCGAAAACAAAGAAACCTCACAAGCCACAGAATGACAGTCAGCAGAAGGCCAGTAATGGAATGGCCAAGGGTATTAACATGTATGAGCAGTGGCATAATGAAAATTACTTTGAATAAATATGTAATTTGCATGTTTTT
This sequence comes from Pygocentrus nattereri, assembly GCF_015220715.1. NCBI lineage: Eukaryota > Metazoa > Chordata > Actinopteri > Characiformes > Serrasalmidae > Pygocentrus > Pygocentrus nattereri. The sequence continues at coordinate 943,608 of NC_051240.1, forward strand.
TGTTATTAAATAACTGTAGCTGTATTAGAGATATTTAACTTACTTTCAATAGCCCAAGTGGAACTTCTGGAAAAGGGGCACAGCCCAAGATACTGTTTTACACGGTGATGATGAAAATCACCATTAAAAAGTATTTGCCTCCTTCCTAATTATCTTACTGTGTCACGATTGGCCCCTCCCAGTCAGGTCCATGTGCATTTGTTTTGGTTTTTAGTCCAGCCCCCTCGTTTCATGACCCCACCCCTGATTGTTTCCACCTGTGTTTCCACCTGTCCCTCGTTTACCCTTATGTATTTAAAGCCTGTCTGGTTACTGGTCTTTGTTTGTCTGAACTGTTTGAATATTTGTTGGAATTGTTGTTTGTCATTAGATGTTTGTTGTTTGGCAGACATCCCAAGTGTCCCGGAAGCTCTGGGAGTCTCCCGCATATTATATGATTATACATAGCGGCTCCCTGATGCCCACAAGTCAGATAAAATCTCCTGGAATCTAGAACGAGCAGCCAAGAGCGCACACAAACGCACACGTAGGCGACACAGACTTTTTTTTCCCGATCACGAAAAAACTTCCGGGAGACTTGGGATGTCTGGTTTGGTGTTCTTAGTTATGTCTGTCCACCCTAAGCTTGGTATTGATTACTGGAACCTGGACTGGCTCGACCACGACCCTGGATTTGCCCATAATAAAAGTCGCTTATCTCAGCACGTGTCCGCCTCCTCGCTCCCCGGCGTTACATACTGCGTGTTTATCACGGTGAATGATTTTAGATGTTTAAACAACATGTGATGTTAGATAACAAGGACCTTGGCAAACATTTAAAAAGTTTCTTCAGATTTATGTGAGGAGCAAATTTCTCCAGCATACAAATTGGCCATGTGAGAAAATAATTGCCTGCTTTAAAATTAAAAGTGTTTCATGATCTTTAATATTTTCTTTAATATTTTTTTGTATGAACTGCTTAATTAAGGCTCCCACAACATCTCCACTGGGTTCAAGAGCTCAACGTAGCCACCCCAGAACATAAACTATGTTTCTTTTCAGCCATTTATAGGTGGATTTACTTATTTTGTTTTAGATCGCTGTCTTACTGTTCAACCCAGTTGTGTTTTGATTTCAGGTCAGGGATAGATGAACAGACACTCTCCTAAAGAAATTTCAGATACAGAACAGAATTCCCAGTTCCTTCAATCAGGCCTGTGCACAGTCAAAGCAAATGCTCTATCTTATTTCTAGGGCAAGGCAGGGCCTCATCTATTAGCTCTAAACTAAAAACAGTGGAACTAGTATTATTTATTTTTTTATCTGAAGTCACTGATAACATTTGACAAAAGCACATGTAAAAATGTAAAAATCCATTTCATACCCCACCCCCACCCCCCCACCCTCCACGCCCATAATGAAGTCGCTTAGTCAGTAAGCATTTTGGCTCTTATTTGGTACTTCCCCCACAGACAGATGCAAAGTACTGCACTTCAAGCATTCCCATTCAACTAATGGAACTCTTTTATAAGGTCTCTGGTTCTATTTAAACAATTTGAGTAACTGGCTCTCTTTATATGTTTAATTTCATTCTGATCTATTGGGGACAAGATGATACCTAGCACACTTCTGTTCCTATGCCAACAGATGTTGGTTGTTCTAAGAAGTTCACTAGGGACCTCAGTACTCCTGAGAGTACTTTTTGTCCTCTGTGCTACTGTTATGTATACCCGAGTCACTATTTGATTGAAGCAATAAATACATTAACTTAAATATGAGTTTGGGATCTATATTTATTTACCTCTATTTAATGCATGGATTTCATGTGCAACTGAGTATTAATGAACATCAAACAAAGTAGATGCTGTCATGGAGACCACACAGCATCCCTTGAGAGGGATCCCTTAGTCACTCTAAGAACATGTGTGAACAGTTTTGCTCATTAAATAATCTCTGTGGGTAAATGGAAAGGCCCTTCTTTAAAACCAACTCATCATATCAACATAAACACAATGGGCAAATTTGACTGGGATGCATCTTTTGGTCAAAGATCAAATGGAATATTTTAAAAACAGGAACATTAACTAATTAGATAGGTCTGATTCTGCTGTAATAATTATTTAGGGATGGCTTTGTGCCTAGGCAAGCCGATGTAAGGTCTGTTTACAGTGACATGAGCATGCCAGTTTACAAATTGAAAATCCATAAAGTCACATTTTGTATAACGACAGTCTGTCAGGCTTTTTAAAGTAGCAGTCTGAATGCACTTTTAAAGGTTTGGATTAATGCTTTTAACGCTTATTGTCGATTGCCTGCATTGTACTGTTAATTAAATTGCTAACATAATTCTAGATCTAAAAGTTTTGGAAGACTTGCTTTCTGTAAAGGAATGTGCAGAATTTTTCCACACCCCAGAAGTCTTTGGTTACTTTTTCTGCTTCTGACGATCCACTTTTTGTTTGAGCACCACTGGCCAAATGACATATTTTGGAGTGAAAAAAGTAAACATAACCTCTGCAGTGAATGAAGTTAATTGAGGCATGAGCAAAAGCTTGGACACCTTTCCTAAAGACTCAAAACATATTTAACTCAATAGGCCTCTATTGACTTGTAAGGGCTGGTTAGGCAGATCAGGAATTGTTATTAGAATAAAAAATTCTCTGACTCTTCAAACCTTGTGCTAACACTCAACCAACATCCTCCAAGCATCTGGCTAAGGATCTAAAAATTAAGCTAAATGATACCTACAAAGCAGGGGAGGGCTATGAAAAGATATCAGACCACTTCCAGCTCACAATGTCCACCTTCTAAAATGCCATAGAGAAATGGCGATTAAGGGGAACCATGTAAATCAAAGCTCTCAGGTACAATTATTCATATGCTGGCCAGAAATTCAAAAGCAAAGGACTTGCATGAAGGTTTTGACAAATATTATAAACAATTACCTGTAACCTCATCACAAAAGTCAACATCTGAAGTGTGTCAAACTAGCATGCAGTGAACCCATGAAGTAAAAGGATCTTTTGGCCATTATCAAAGGTTGTGTGACAGCCTGTGGCACATTGCGAAACATTGCATGAGTAGATTGAAGAGAATATCAGGAAACTCTGAAACACAGTCAGTCAAGAAACTGACTCTAAAAAAGGCTGGTTTCCACATCAGGACAGCGATCCAAAACATGCCTCAAAAAAACATTTCCAAAAAAGTTGTGATGCTGTGAAAAATGTAAATAAAAACAAAATGCAATGATGTGCAAATTATTTAAACCCTATATTTCATTGAAAATGCTTCAAAGACAATACATCAAATGTTGAAACTGAGAAATTTCCTAATTTTCCCCAAATTGCCCAATTTAAATTTGCCAGCAACATGTTCCAAAAAAGTTTGGACAGGAGAAACAAATGGCTGGTAAAGTTGTGTAACACCTGATGGTTAATTGGCAACAGGTCAATAATATGATAGGGTATAGAAAGCATCCCAGATAGGCGGAGTCTTTCAGAAGTAAAGATGAGGAAGGGACTGACCACTCTGTGAAGGACTGCATGATCAAACAGTGCCACAATTCAAGAATAATGCTTCTCAACATAAAATAGCAAAGAACTTTTACTTTTCATAATTTATGGTACATAATATCATTAAAAGATTCTGAGAATCTGGAGAAATCTCTGTATGCAAGGGACAAGGCCAAAAACCAGTATTTGCTAGCTGTGATTTTTGGGGCCTCAGGTGGCACTGCATTAAAAACAAACGTGATTCTGTAGTGGAAATCACTGCATGGGCTCAGGAACACTTCTGAAAACAGTCCAGACCTGTCACCACTGATAGAAAAAGAGACCCAACCTTTTGAGCAGCTGAAATCCTATATCAAACAAGACTGAGAAAACATTTCACTTTCAAAACTACAGCAGTCGGTCTCCTCCTTTTCCCAACGCTTACATAGTGTTGATAAATTTGGGGCAGTCGTGGGCTGGAGGTTAGGGATCTGGCCCTGTGACCGGAAGGTTGCCAGTTCGATCCCCAGGGCTGACAGTCCATGACTGAGGTGTCCTTGAGCAAGACACCTGACCCCCAACTGCTCCCCGGGTGCCGTGGATAGGGCTGCCCACCGCTCCGGGCAACTGTGCTCACTGCCCCCTAGTGTGTGTGTTCACTAGTGTGTATGTGGTGTTTCACTTCACGGATGGGTTCAATGCGGAGGTGGAATTTCCCCGTTTGTGGGATCAAAAAAAAGTATCACTTAAAAGAAGAAGTGATGAAACACAGTGGTAAACCTGCCCCCGTTACAACTTTTTTGGAACATGTTGCTGGCATCAAATTCAAAATGGGCATATGTTTTTCAAAAAAAACAATAATATTTTTTGTTTCAACATTTCATATATTGTCTTTGTAGTAAATATGGCTTACATGATTTGATTTGCATATAACTGAATTCTGTTTTTATGTACATTTTACACAGTGTCATCCTTATTAGTTCAACAACGAGGAAATTTCACCTCCGCATTTAACCCATCTGTGAAGCACCACATACACACTAATGAGTATGAGCACACTTGCCTGGAGCGGTGGGCAGCCCTACCCACAGCACCCAGGGAGCAGTAGGGGGTTAGGTGCCTTGCTCAAGGGCACCTGAGACACGTACCATTAGCTCTGGGGATTGAACCAGCGACCTTCTAGTCACAGGGCTGATTCCCTAACCTCCAGCTCATGACTGTCTACAGCGACAACCTCTATCACTGTTTTTCCTGAATCTAGCCTCAGGTCACCCTGTCTTTTTTGGCACAGCTACTTCACTTTCAGCTAATGCATTTGCATCAGGAGGGGGAAAGTTAAAAAAACTACTACCAGGGAAGTTAAAACATTATTAACAGATACAAAAATATATATATAAATGCCTACAAATCATCCAAGATGCTTTTGCAATGGCTCATAGTCCCATAACTTGATCGAAAATCTGTGGGTAGATCTCAGACATGCTGTACATGCAAATCAGCCCATGAATGTCACTGAACTACAAGCATTGTGCTTGGAAGAGTGAATGAAAATTCTTAGAACAAGACGTGTAGCAGCCAGAAAAAGAGCATTTTTTAAGTTCTTCTAAACATCAAGTAACTTCAAATTAGCACTTGCAGTTTTTTGTGTATAGTTTTGCTGCAGAAATCGTGTTTTCTTCTTTTCACTTCAGAAATAAAAAAGTCATTTGGCTGCGGTACCCAAAGATTTACTGTTATCCCAAACAATTTACTGATGCTGAAGTCTTTTTTTGTTCTACTTCCTCTTTTCAGTAACAGCTTTCTTCACAGTTACACATCATTTCAGACCTATAGTTTTGAGTTGTCTTCTCGCAGTGGAAGGATAAGCAGAAACATCTGTGAATTCTCAGAAATGAAAGCTTCAAGCACCATTTGTCAGACAGTCCGTTTTCTTGGTCTGCCATGTCTTGCATGGTTGTTAGGCGTTTAGATTTTTTTTGCATCTGTTCATAATGTTTTAACTTGCTTGTTAGTAGTGTTTCAACTTTCCCCTTCCTTATGCAAATACATTAGCTGAAAGTGAAGTAGCTGTGCCAAAAAAGACAGGGTGACCTGAGGCTAGATTCAGGAAAAACAGTGATAGAGGTTAGAAGATTCCGTTTGAAGGTAGCGTTCGCTCTCTGGTTGTATGGCCAAACTAGCGAACCTCAGAAGACTATACTACCTATGATCCAGTAAAATTATACTACCATTCACAAGGAATGTGTAAACTTTGATAAAAACTGGTGTGAAACATTACCTGTCAACAACTTATAATGCAATTTTGTATTACGCAACAAGATGACAGATTACATCCTAATGTAAATCATTAACAGATTAATGTGGCAAATTTGAGATAAGAGGCTTCATTCATATGAGAAGGAAATGGAACTGGCAGCCTTGTCCGCTCTTAGAGCTGAATAATATGGTGAACATTAAGCTAGTCAAAGACTAATCCCATATTAAGCTTATCACAAGATTTCTACAGGCCTGAAATGGCACTGATCCAAGGTTTATGGGTTTTCAGTGAGCTGTGATTGCACTGGAAGAGTGTAATACCTCATTGGTTCATTGCCCTTAAAGCAAGGTTCAGACTTTACTACTGGGCATGACTCATCACTTTGCCTTTTCTGATGAATGCAGCATGACTTGCCCAGCAGCTTGCTCACCTGGTCAATCCATTTTCTTTAGGTCTTGTTTACATGTGATAAACATTGGATATGCAAATCAGTTCGAACTGTTAAAATGAAGGGTCTTTGCCTTGCAGAATATGATTGCCAGGATTATAATTAAAATCATTTTGTTTTCAAATGAAAATGGTTTTATGAAGACAGGCAAAAAAAATAACATTCCTTTTGGGGATGTTACTCTGGTCTCAAGTGTTACTTTCCTTGAAATAAAAGCT